>NW_021963628.1:0-69984 GCF_901765095.1 Microcaecilia unicolor | reverse complement strand
CTGGGTCTGAGTGGATCCTGTATTGGGACTCCGCTTTCTTGGGGATGGTGGGATTAGATAAAGGTCTCAACCAGTTCCGAAGCAGTGTCTCTTTGAGGACATTGTGCAGCGGTACCGTGGAGGACTCTCTAGGTGGTGATGGATAGTCGAGGACCTCGAGCATCTCAGCCCTCGGCTCATCCACAGAGACCACGGGAAAGGGAATGCAGATAGACATATCCCTGACGAAGGAGGCAAAGGAGAGGCTCTCAGGTGGCAAGAGCTTCCTCTCCGGTGAGGGAGTGGGGTCAGAGGGAAGGCCCACAGACTCCTCTGAGGAGAAATATCTGGGGTCATCCTCCTCCTCCCCCCACGAGGCCTCTTCCTCGGTATCGGACATGAGCTCCTGTAGCTCAGACCTCAACTGGGCCCAGCTCGACTTCGAGGCACCGAGTCCTCGGTGGCGTCGTCGAGCGGTGGACTCCCGCGCCGGCGGGGATGAAGCTCCCTCCATCGACGTCGACGGGGACTCCACCTGCGTGGCGGTCGAGACCGGCGCCGCAAGCGGCGTCGAAGGCCTCGGCACCGGGCTAGAGCACGCCAGCGCCTCTATCAATGGCGCTGGGGGCGCAAGCACCCCCGGCGCCGGCACAGTGTGGCGCATCAGCCCTTCCAGGATCCCCAGAAGGATGGCTCGGAAGCACTCGTCAAGGCCCGCTGTCGAGAAAGGCGAGTGGGCCCGTGGAGGTGCCGGTGCCAGAATCTGCTTGGGTCCAGGAGATGGCACCGAAGTGCCCGTGCCCTGACGCAGCGATACCTCTACCACCGAGGGGGAACGCTCCTCCTGGCGCTGTCGCTTCCTCGGCGTCGAGTCATCCTTGGAGCCGGAGCTGGTAGCCACATGCGCCGTGGGCGACCGATGACGGTGCTTTTTGGCTTTCTTCCGGTGCCCGTCATCGGCGCTCGGCGGTACCGAAGAGGAGGAGGTAGATCCCCCTCGGCCTCGAGGGATTGGGTCCGACAGGGTTTGGTCCCGATGGCCCTGGGTAGAGGGAGTGACCGGGGCTAATTGCCCGCGCGGCCGCTCACCCCTGCCATCGCCGGAAGACCGGCGGGCCAACGGAACCTGTGCTCCTGGGGTCGGTGCTGTCGGTGCCGATTTCGTTGACATCGGTACCGGTACCGAAGATCCGGCCGTCAACTCCGATGCCGTCGACGTCGAAGGGCCGGCGCAAGTTCCAAAAAGACGGTCCCGTAGAACTTGCCTCGCCACCTGTGTCCGTTTCCGTAAATCGAGACACAAGGTGCACGTCTTGGTATCGTGCTCCAGCCCGAGGCACTGGAGGCACCAAGCGTGAGTGTCGGTGTGCGAGATATGCCAGCCGCACCGACCACACTTCTTAAATCCACTCGGGACCTTCGAGGACATCGACGGAAAAATCGCGTCGGCGAAGTCAAAGTCGTCGATGGTGGCGGTAAAAAAGCACACCCGAAAAATAAATTGACCGCGCGGCCACAAGGCCGCAACGAGGCGCCCCCCACTAGACGGACGAGGGGAAAAAAACAAAGTTTTTTTTTTCTTTTTTAAAAAGGAAAACAAAACTAAAGAAACAACGAATAAGAAAAAATTCGCGTCGAAAACGCGATCCGGTTTCCGGGGCTGACAGAGAGAGAGACAAACACGGCTCTCTCCAGTGCGGAAAAGAAAAGACTGAGCGGGAACGGTCGCGCACGGGCGGGTAGACGGCCGCGCATGCGCGGTGGGCGTGCCCTGCGTGCGGGACCGCCCGCAAAGTTTTTGTTCCGGTTGGTGGGGGCTGGCATGGACGTCAACCCAGTCGTGAGAACAAGCAGCCTGCTTGTCCTCGGAGAACAGCACCAACACATGCAGGTCCACAAAATCCAACTAAACTCTCACATCAGTTTTCAAGTCCTGTGTGTTATCATTTACGGTCAGATCATCTCATTTATACTCCGCTCTCATCCACTTTCTTGTCCTCGTTCGCTGCTCGGCACTCTTGCTAGCTTGTCAATATATTCCTTTGCCTCCTGGACTTTATCAAAAGTATTGTATTTGTCCATTATTTATCACTTTCAGTCGTGCCGGGTACAAAAGGCTAAACTTGTATTTCATGCCGAATAGTTTAGAACATAGTGGTGCAAAGTCTTTCCTCGCTGCCGATACCTTGAACGAGTAGTCCTGAAAACACAGGATTTTACTTCCCTGATATTCCAGCGTCTTCCCCGCTCTCAGGTTTTGCAGGATTTCCATTTTATGCGCATAGTTCAGTACCTTTAAGATTACCACTCGTGGTTTTTCTGCATTATCTCTCAGTGGGCCCAAGCGGTGAGCCCTCTCTATTTTTAGTCTTTCCACCAGGCCTGGGTTTGCCAGAGCCTCCGGCAGCCACTTTTCCAAGAAACTGCACAGGTTCCTTTCTGCCAAGCTCTCCGGAAGTCCCACTAGATGGAGGTTGTTTTTCCGCGAGCGGTTTTCCAAATCTTCTACCTTCGTTTCAAGCTCAGACAGCCGGGCTTCTAGTTTTGGCTACTACTCTGCCATCCTCCGAATCTCATCTTCAGCTTGCCCCAGCCTTTGCTGCGCCTCGTGCAGGTCCGTCACAAGCGCTGTCTGCCTCTCTTCCATCCCGTCTAGTTTGTCCAGTATTAATTGTAGTTTCCTCCCCACCATTTGCTCTACTGCTGCCTTAACTTCCTCTGTAATCTCGGCAGCCCACATCGAGCTGGGTGTAGGAGAGTTCGGCGCTCCCTTGTCCGCCATCTTTGTTTCCGCCGGCCGTGCTCTGTCTTTAGGCTCTTTTCTCACGGATTTCGCCACCATCGGCCACCGCACTCCACCTCCTTCTGAATCTTCTTTGTAGCGGCTACGCTTATATTCTGTTTCGTCGCTCCTCTCAGTGGGAGGACGCTGTTATTGAGTGCAAGGCGTTCAGGTATCCCGGAGCAGCTGCGTCTTCCGACTCACTCCTCCATTCCCCAACTGGAAGTTCCTTGGAAAGCTCATTTATTTGTACATGCATTTGCTTCTGTCTAGACATTATTATGGGCTTTTCTCATTTCTTATAATTTGATGACAATATATAAACCCAAGGCAAAGCATGATCTATAAATAGGATCTTGTTTTATACACAGTAAAACCATACAAAACATTACATAAAGAGGCTCATTTTCAAAGAATATAAGAATAGCCATACTGGGTCAGACCAGTGGTCCATCTAGCCCAGTATCCTATTTCCCACAGTGACCAATCCAGGTCACAAGTACCTGGCAAAACCCCAAATAGTAACAACATTCCATGCTACCAATCCCAGGGCAAGCAGTGTCTTCCCCATGTCTATCTCAATAGCAGACTGTGGACTTTTCCTTCAGGAGCTTGTCCAAACATTTTTGAAACCCAGATACGCTAACTGCTGTTACCATTTCTCAGCAATGAGTTCCAAAGCTTAACTATTCATTGTGAGAAAAAGTATTTGCTCCTGTTTCTTTTAAAAGTATTTCCATGTAACTTCATTGAGTGTCCTCTAGTCTTTGTACTTTTTGAAAGAGTAAAAAATTGATTTTTAGCCGTTGTACACCACTCATGATTTTGTAGACCTTAGTCATATCTTCCCTCAGTGGCCTCTCTTCCAAGCTGACGAGCCCTAACCTCTTTAACCTTTCCTCATATGAGAGGAGTTCCATCCCCTTTATCATTTTGGTCGTTCCTCTTTGAACCTTCACTACTTCCGCTATATCTTTTTTGAGATACGTTGACCAGAATTGAACACAATAAGGTCAGGTTGCACCATAGAGCAATACAGAGGCATTACAGTATTCTTGGTCTTATTTACTATCCCTTTCCTAATAATTCCTAGCTTTTGCTGTTTGCTTTTTTGGCAGCCACTGCACACTGGGAGGCATATTTTCAAAGCATTTAGCCTTCCAAAGTTCCATAGAAACCTATGGAACTTTGGAAGGCTAAGTGCTTTGAAAATATGCCTCCCATGGGTGGAAGATTTCAGCATATTGTCTACAATGACACTCCGATCTTTTTCTTGTCTGCGGACTCCCAAGGTGAACTCTGATTCAGATTATTCTTTCCAGTATGCATTACTTTGCATTTGTTCACATTTTAAAATTTCATCTGCCATATTTGGCTGCCCAGTCTTCCAATTTCCTAAGGTCTTCCTGCAATTTTTCACAGTTCGCATGTGGTTTAACAGCTTTGAATAGTTTTGTGTCATCTGCAGATTTAATCACCTCACTTATTCCAATTTCCAGGTCATTCATAAATATGTTAAATAGCACCAGTCCCAGTACAGATCCCTGTGGCACTCCACTATTCACCCTCCTCCATTGAGAAAAATGACCATTTAACCCTACCCTCTTTTTTTCTGCCCAATATCCAATTCCTAATCCACAACAGAACATTGCCTCCTATCCCATGACGCTTTAATTTTCTCAGGATTCTCTCATGAGGAACTTTGTCAAAAGCTTTCTGAAAATCTAGATACACTACATCAACTGGCTCACCTTTATCAACATGTTCTTTCACACCTTCAAAGAAATGATGCAGATTGGTGAGACAATACTTCCCATGGCTGAATCCATGCTGACTCTCTCCTATCAATCCATGTTTATCTATGTGTTCAATAATTTTATGCTTTAAACTAGTTTCCACTATTTTGCTCAGCACTGAAGTCAGGCTTGCCTGTTTGTAATTTCCTGGATCACCCCTGGAACCCTTTTGAAAAATCTGCGTTACGTTGGCCACCCTCCAATCTTCAGGTACTACGGACGATTTTAATGACAGGTTACAGATCACTAAGTGCAGATCAGCAATTTCATGTTTTGAGTTCTTTCAGTAAGCTTCAAGGGCCCCAAGTGGCTCCATCAGGACACCCCACCCCCGAGGTCTGATATGGAAGGGACAGGTTTCTGCTGACGACATCACCAGCTATAATCTGTGGTGCTGTCTGGAACAATGCAGTATCTTTCTCTGTCTTCCAGCAGGTGGTAGGTTGTGTTGTGGTGATCTGTCCCTGGCCTAGATCTCCACTCTGCTGGTCATGTTCTAAGTGTTGGTCAAGCTTACTGCATTGACCCATGAGCTAAACAGCATCCTGGTGTATTTTTCATCCAGTGACTTTTACCTAACCTCTCAAATCTTTTATTACTGTCCTTTATATCTTTCCCAAGCAAGATTAACATTTGTCACTGTGCTGCTTTTCACCACCTCTGCTGGTAGGTTATTTCAGGTATTTACTGTGATAGAGTAGATAGTGTTTTACAAGTATAGTGAGATGTAGAAAGATAAGGATGTTCATGGCGTAAAAATTTGGTTTGTGCTTATTCAAAATAAATGTTTCTCAATTTTTGGACATTTGTTGTTTCCTTTGACCTATTCATTTTTTAGGCATGCTTTGTAGTGGCTTTTCACCATGAGTAGGCCCTGGTGGGCACAGACCCACTCAACAGCGGCACACTGCTATGGTACCTGGTGGGGATCTCCCTAAAGGAATCCAGAAACACTTGTACCCAGCTCTGCAGTTGGCGACTGCTTCCTGAGCCACAGATGCCAGTATTCTGCACAAGCTCAGTTTTCTCGCATTCCCAGAAACTGAGTATGTGCAGGGGTGTCGGAGTTGGCAGCTTAGGAAGCAGCCACTGACTGACTGAGCTGGGCACAAGGGTTTCTGGGCACCTTCAGGGAGATCTTCAGTTGTTGGGTCTTGGGGATCTCCACCTGCCCAGGTCTTTTTTTTGTGTGTGTGTGTGTAGGGTGGGTGGGGGGAGTGCATTCTAGGTTAGATGGGGTAAGGCGGGGATGGAGAGGACACTTGGTGTCCACCCATTTCCCCCTTAGGCCTATCCAAAATCTGCTCTGTGTCTATGCTACTGACACATTGTATGCATGCATGAGCTTAACGTATACATTTGTATGTCTCTTAATTCAGAGGTATACTCGTGTTCAAGTGATTTATGCACATTATGGGGTCCTTTTACTAAAGTCCAAACAAAAAAACAGCACCAGGGGCCTTTAAAAATGGAACACAGTTCTTTAATGAATGAGCCTTATTCATTAAAGAACTGTGTTCCATTTTTAAAGGCCCCTGGTGCTGTTTTGTTTGTTTGGACTTTAGTTTGTACTTCGTTCCCTCTCTTTTGTTATGCCCTTTTACTAAAGGGCATTAAATTTTGTAGTTACTGCAGCTTAAAGCAGAAAATTAATGCACGGTGGCTGTAAACCTAATGTGGCAACTATTGGGGGCAAGTCTAGCATTTTCCATTGCAGGTCATGTTGCTCACAGTACTCAAGTTGCAGCGAGCGCAGAAGCACTTAGCACCTCCTAACTGCAAAAGACACACACTTTAGCAAAGGGTCCCTTTATGTTAGTCACCCAGATGAGCCCAATATGTGGTTACGAATGCACACCTCTAGGAAAAAAAATGGACATTTTTGTAAAATAAAATGAGGAAACTAAACAGAATCTAATATAATAAAACGCACCCTCAACGTTCTGAGGACAACGTTCTGAAGTCACTCAGACTCCCAGAATGGTTCGTAAGTTCGTGGTGGTGAAGCCACTGACCAAGACTCGCTGCCCCGCCTTCGCGTCAAACATAATGACGTCGAGGGCAGAAAAACCGAAAGAAAAACGAAAGAAGGGACTGCATTCAGGCAGGGGGAGGAGTAGGGAAACCCGCGGAGCGTGTTTCCCTACTCCTCCCCCTGCCTAGGAAACACTGGGAAACAACCTCGCAAACCACCCGAAAGCTAAAGAGTTAAAATGAAGCCCCGCACACAGAATGACCGAGGAACAACACCCCCCCCCCCACCGCAACAACCAACAAAGCACATCAAAAGAAAAGAAGCCCAGCCAACAAAATGATGGAGGTACAACAACCACCCCGAGCCGCCCCCCACCTCCCAAAGCCACCCACCGTCGCGTAGCTTTGCTGGCGGGGGACACGAAACCCCGCCAGCACAAGTCCTGTCTTCAGACTCTGGCGTGAACTTCAGCATTTACTAGCCTATGCAGGCAGGGCTTCTGTGTGTCTGACGTCATGCACGTGCAGGACGTCCAACGCACAGAACCCCGCCCAGCAAAGGCTAGCAATGCCGAAGAACAAGCGGAGCCAGCAGACAACAAAGGACTTCTGCTGGTGGGATTTTGGATCGCCCACCAGCAAAACAACGTAACGAACGGTGGGTGGGATGGCGGCGGGGGTGGGGGCATCGCGGTGGGTGGGATGGCGGCAGGGGGGGGGACATCACACGGAGGAGGCAATGACGGCAATAAACGAAAAAAAAAACCGGCAATCTGGCAGCACTACCTTCCCTCATCTTCAAAACAACGCTTCCAAAACCCCCTGCCCCCCCCACACTCACTCACTCACTCACTCATCTGGCAGCGGTTCCTGAACCCCCCCAACCAAACACACACACTTACTCTCATTTGGCCACACTTCCTAAACCCCCCCCCCAACACACACATACACACACTCACTCTCTCATCTGGCAGCGCTTCCTGAAAACCATGCCCCCACACTCACTCACTCACTCATCTGGCAAACCCCTCTCCTCCCCACCACACACACATTCACTCTCTCATCCGGCAGCGCTTCCTGAAACCCCTGCCCCCCACACACACTCACTCACTCATCTGGCACCGGTTCCTGAACCCCCTCCCCCCCCCCCCCACACACTCTGTCACATATGGCAGCGCTTCCAGAAACCCCGTACACACATACACACACACACACACACACTCACTCACTCTCATCTGGCAGCGCTTCCTGAAACCCCTGCCACAACCACACACAGTCACTCACTAATCTGGCAGCCGTTCCTGAACCCCCCCCCCCCCCCCCCCCCCACACACACACACACTTACTTACTCACTCTTATTTGGCCACACTTCCTGAACCACCCCACCACCACCACCACACACACACACGCACACTCTCATCTGGCAGCGCTTCCTGAACCCCCCCCCCCCCTACACACACAAACTCACTCTCATCTGCAAACGCTTGATAAACCGCCCCCCACACACACACACTCACTCATCTGGCAGCGCTTCCAGACCCCCCACACACCCCTCTTCTTCAAAGCTGAACCACCCAACACACCCCTCCAACATACACACTCTCTCACTCAAAATCTCATCTGCCATCGCTTCCTGAACCCCCCCCCCCCCCCACACACACACACACTCACTCACTCTGTCTCATCTGGCAGCGCTTCCTAAAACCCCTGCCACCCCACACACACAGTCACTCACTAATCTGGCAGCCATTCCTGACCCCCCCCCCACACTTACTCACTCACTCTCATTTGGCCCCGCTTCCTGAACCCCCCCCCCCACACACACACACAAACACTCACTCTCTCATCTTCCAGTGCTTCCTGAACCCACTCCACAAACACTCACTCTCATCTGGCAATGCTTGAAAAACCGCCCCCCACACACACACACTCACTCACTCATCTGGCAGCGCTTCCTGAACCACCCACACCCCTCTTCTTCCAAGCTGAACCCCCCAACACCCCCCCCCCCCACACACACACACTCACTCACTCTCATCTGGCAGCGCTTCCAGAAACCCCATATACACACACGCATTCACTCTCTCATCTGGCAGCGCTTCCTGAACCCCCCCCCCCCCACACACACACACACACTCACTCTCTCTCTCTCTCATCTGGCAGCGCTTCCTGAGCCCCCCTGCCCCCCCCACACTCACTCACAATGTCATCTGGCATTGCTTCCTGAACCCCCCCCACCCACACACACACACACTCACTCTCTCACTCTCATCTGCCAGCGCTTCCTGAACACCCCACACCCCTCTTCTTCCAAGCTGAACCCCTCCAACACATTCTCCCCCTCCTCCAGCACACCAATTGCTTAGGTGCAGTGGCGGCAATCTGAGACACCAGAGAGAGAGGGGGGGCCTGACACCATAGAGAGGGAGGGAGGTATCTCTGTCACACACACACTCTCTCTCTCACACACACTTTCTCTCTCACAGACAATGTCTTTCTGTCTCTCACTCTCTATGTCTCACAGTGTATCACATTCACTCTCTATGTGTCACACAGTCACTTACACACTCGCTTGGTCTCATACACTCAGTCTCACAGAGAATCAGTGTCTCACACACACTCTCTCGCACACACTGTATCTGTGTGAAACACACTCTCTATCACACTGTGTCTCACATACGCAATTGCACACACTCACATTCTCACACACACACTCTCTCACAGACACAATCACACCCAGACTCACTCTCTCTCTCACACACACACACACACACACACACACACACACTCGCACTTTCACTCTCTCTCTCACACACAGTCACTCTCACATACACTCTCCAAAACATACACACTATGAGGAAAAACTTGCTAGCGCCCGTTTCATTTGTGTCAGAAACGGGCCTTTTTAACTAGTCTTCTATATGTGTTCATTTGCTAGGTCACTGTACAAAAAGCATACAATTTTATTTTCTATCCTACAATTGTTCTGTTTCAGGGCAATGAACATAGCATGTAGAAGAAGGAAATTAGATTTGTATAACGTATTGACATTATTTTTCTATGAAGACTGTGATTTTTGTTTTGTGAATCAAAGCTCCGCTAACATACTTATTCACCAGGAAATATGTGCTCAGTGTACCATGTAGAGAGAGAAATAATGTGATCGTATTGCACAGAGCTCTTTCGTGTTTGATTCTGCAATTTTTATTGCTGTGCCTTTAATAAAATTAAGTTAGTTAGAATAAAAATTAGAGTAACAAAGCAGTACTAGTTGTTATATTACATGTAAAGTACAAGGATAGTCGTTCTCTAGAAACAAACAAAAAAGGCAACAGTCTCCTTACTATGATAGAATAATAGTAAAAAAGGTAGACTAATAGAAAACATAAACATATGATTGACACATATGAGTTTTTTAATATAATTGTTTGATATTCATGGTTGACTGTATATCTCTATTGATGTTGTTTGTTATTTATTTGAAATTATAATGACACATATGAATGTTTTATAATGAAAGCTGATATGTATGAAGTATGTTTGATTTGAGATCTATGTTTTTATTTCTTAGTTTTGACCCCTGACGCAGCCTGAGGGCGAAACGTGGCCACGTCGGGTTTGTTTTTTTATTCATACCAATAAATTATTTCATATGTTAATGTTTTCTATTAGTCTACCTTTTTTACTACTATTCTTTCTCTAGGGCAGTGGCTCCCAAACCTGGTCCTGGAGGCACCCCAGCCAGTCAGGTTTTCAGGATATCCATAATGAATATTTTTGAGAGAGATTTGCATGCAGTGAAGGCAGTGTATGCAAATCTCTCTCATGAATATTCATTGTGGATATCATGAAAACCTGCCTGGCTGGAGTTCCTCCAGGACCAGGTTTGGGAACCACTGCTTTAGGGCCGGATTGTACCAAAGCATCCCTGGGGGGAAATTTTATTTAAGCACAAAGGACTCTCACAAAAAGGTATGTGGGCATTATTTGTGACCTGACATGGACTGTGTTTTGGCTTGAAACATCGTCTTCCTCGGGGGTCAATTCAACAACATAACACAACATTAAGTCGATGTTTCACCGTTCTAAGAGCAGATTGATAACTCTCTGAGTATTACCTTTTAGGCATCAGCTTATGTTAGTTGTGCTGTCTTGTTGATTTGACCCCTGAGGCAGGTGTTTTTTTACGCTGAAACACGGCACATGTGGGGTAACAAAGCACACTTGTACCTTCTCTTGAGAGTCCTTTTGTGCTTCTTTTCTGGATTGCTTTGTTTTGCTGTGTACTTTGATCCTCTCCATTGTATGTTGGAAAAAATTATTTACACATTTGGCCCATAGTTTGTTGCATGGTGCAAATACAGTTCTCTCAGTTTAGGGGTCTCGCTTTTATAGTGTCTTGTTGCACCTTATTCAGCCCTAGATCTCTGGAAACCTAAAACACTGCTCTCTAGTTTCCCTCTTGTTTGACTGATTCACAGAATGAGTAGGCAGTATGTGATCTTTGGATGATGGCATGTCTGGGATTTTTTTCATCCTGAACACAGGTGTCTTAGCCTGCAGTCAAAATAGGTAGTTCTCAGAAATTCAAATGAATTTGATTTCTGGAAACAGTTTGTTTTCTACTGTAAGCTATAAAAAGATCTGCCAAGGAATACAAAAGATGCAATAAAGATGAATCCAGAAAAAATGTGTGAGGATTTTAGAATCCCGGTGGGTCCTCTTCAAAATGGAATGGGGGAGGGTGATAGGGAGGTGGACACTGAAAAGGGGCTGCAATTAGAGCATCTCTCAAGAGCTGCCCTGTAGGAAGTCTTTCAGACCCTGACTACTTCTCATACAATGTTGTCATACCATCATATGAGATTCTGGGCTGGTTTTCTCTCTTTACCTTAGGCTGCCTTCTTCACATGGATGTGCCTCACCTTTAGCACAAGATGAAGTTCCAAAACATGAGTGATTTAACCTAGACCACCATATGGAAGCCATAACGGAGCTTTTAGTTCATTCCAAAAAAAAGAATTGCTGAAACACAGCTTCTACTCCTGTTCTCATTCAGTTTGAATTGTAGAAATTTATTAAACTAATGTATCCTTATTAATGAAACCATGTGATACTTACCTTTTTTTTTTTTTTTACTACAGGCATATGGCTCAGGATGTGACATTGTTGTGCTGGCAAGTGACTTTGAATGTGTGCAGATCATTCCTGGTGCTAAACATGGAAACATCCAGGTCAGCTGTGTGGAGTGCTCTCAGCAACAAGGCCGGGTAAGGATGCCATCTATGGGCGGGGTCTGTGGAAATGGGAAGCTGGATACACTAAGCTGCATGTTTCTCTGCTATGGTCTTCTGATTTCATCCCAGTGTGACACATTTCTCAAAAAGCAGATCTTAGATGTTGAAGTAAAACTGTTCCCAACCACATTTGTCATTTTTTTCCCCCTAAAGAGACTATGACACATCCAAAACTAGTGTGCTTGTAATGGTTTCCTACAAATAATATTTCAAGTAGCACAGCAACTACAAAATCCTGAATGGTGTAAAACGAGTAAAAGTGAATCAATTTTTCAGTCTTTCAAAAAGTTCAAAGACCAGGGGATACTCAATGATATTACAAGGAAATACTTGCATGGCTATTCTTATGTTCTCAGTTTTGGTCAGATGTATATCAGCCGATGCAGTTTATTCATTTTATTCTCAACATTATTAAGGAAAGGACTTGTTAATGTGGTGGACCAGCCAAACAATGCTGGATTTTGTGAACTCAAGTAGAATGTGGCCACCAAACTCCTTTCATTAAGTATTTGATCCTCCAAAAGGAAAGGCAAGTGCCTTAAAGAAAAGAGACCCTGATTTATTTTATGGCATTTGTATCCCACATGATCCCACCTCTTTGCAGGCTCAATGTGGCTTACAATTCGTCATGGATACTGGAAATAGCAGTGAATATACATTTGGTTTACAGAGGGTTTTGTGTTACATGGTGGTGAAATACATGAAGGCGTTAAAGCAGAAAGACATTATAAGACATTATAAACAGTCTGGAAGTTTTAAGATTATACAGTTACACATGTTGATTTTTGTGATATATCTTGTCGAAGAGAGAGGTTTTCAGTAGTTTGCGGAAATTGGTCAATTCATAGACCGTTTTCAGGTTGCGTGGCAGCGCGTTCCAGAGTTGCGTGCTCGTATAGGAAAAGGTAGATGCATGCATTGATTTGTATTTCAGACCCTTGCACTTGGGAGGATGAGGATTTGCGTTCCTGGGTGGTAGATCAATCAGGTCTGACATGTAGGCTGGGGCGTTACCATGGATGATTTTATGGACTAGGGTGCAAAGTTTGAACGTGATGCGTTCCTTTAGTGGGAGCCAGTGTAGTTTTTCCCTCAGGGGTTTCGCGCTTTCGTATTTTGGTGTGCCGAATATTAGTCTGGCTGCCGTATTCTGGGCTGTCTGGAGTTTTTTAAGTATATTTGCTCTTTACAGCCAGCGTAGAGTGAGTTACAATAGTCCAGATGACTGAGTACCAATGATTGTACCAGATTGCGGAAGACAGTTCTTGGAAAGAATGGTCTGACTCTTTTTAGTTTCCACATTGAATGAAACATCTTTTTATGCTCTTGTTTTTCATCACTTAAATATCTCTCTCGAAGTTAATTTGCCTGCAGAACTGTGTGCTTTTTTTTTTTTTCGAGTGGATGCTGGACACCCACATTGAGACAGCTGGCAGCACAAGCAGGACTCCGCTTTGTTTTTCCGGCATTATAGTTTTAGCGAGTACCCAGGGTATGATCCTAAAGTGCAGAAATGCAGGCCATTCTATCATCCCAACTTTGTTTTTGGAAGGAAACCACATGTGCTCTTTCAGAGTGAGAGGGCAACAGATGGGAGGATTTTCTGCAACACTATAGGAACAGAGCATCCAGCTCGCCTAGTTGATAAAACATGAGCAGTAGTATCCTTTCAAGGCCTTTATGATCTAGGCTAATAACTCCTCCAAGAACAATTATGTGTGAAGAGTACCAGTGGACCAGTGCATTTTCAGTTAGTCTTCCGCAGTTGTGGAACAAATTATCATTTGAGCCATGCTCTGAATCTAATTGAACTTTTAGGACAAAATTGCATTAATGATGGGGCAGCACAGATTAAATGTAATATCTCAGCTTTGGTTCAATTGCGAATACTCTAATGGTTAAGGACTGGTATAGGGAATTCATGGGTCTCACTAAATGATGCAGGTAGTATACTTTTTAGGTGTGTTTCACCTAAGTTATAGACAGTCATTTTCTATTGGAGAGGATGCATCTATCCGTATATATCTGTTGGTTTGCATCTGTGCATATTAATAGATGCATTTCCTCTGCAGTGTAGCAACCTGAAGAGCTGGTAGGAGCCCTCAGGTCTTGCTGGCAGGAAAAAGAGAGGAACAGCATTTGAGAGCCAGTAGTTCCTGACTTCAGGCCTGGCAGGAAGAAGGAGCAGCCACATTTCAGGGCTGGTAGGAGTCGCCAGGATTTGTCAGCAGAGAAGAGAGAGAGGGGGAGAAAGAGACTGCGACTGCAGAACCAACTAAACTTCAGAGCAAAGGTTGAGCATTCAGGAAGGGGTGAGGTTCAATTCAATTCAGATCTTATATATCACTAATATCCCCTGTTCAGGGTTCAGTGTGGTTTACATTATGGATGGGTCTAGGTTGGATATAGTTTTTTTAGGCAGGAGACTGGTTGTGTACAATAGTGAGGAGGAAAGGCATGTAGAAAAGTGAGGGGGTGGAGAATAATGGGACAAGTAGAAAGAGGGGAGGTGTGAAGGAATGGAGAATAAGAGGGGAAGGGATTGGGTTAGAGAGGAGGGGGTGCAGTATAAGTGGGTAGGGGAGGGAGGAGGGATGAGGAATGGAGCATATAAGGGAAGGGGATTAGAGAGGAGCAAAGGAGGGATGGGGTGAGGAGACAGCATAAGACTGGGTAGAGTTACAGAGCAGAGGAGTAGACAGGGAGAAAGGAAGTGAGGAAAGACTGCATGGGAGTGGTGGGGAAGATTGGAAATGCAGGAGGGGATGGTACCGGGAAAAATTGAAGAGGTTGGGAAGTACAGGTTGAATGCAAAAAAGAAGTCTGCACATGCCAACACACTCCCTACATATACTCATACAGGCATATCGCCCCATGTCCTGACAGGTACCGGGTCAAAATAGCCCCGACATTATAGCCCTGACCAAAAAGCTCCATCAAGCCCAGAAACAAAATAACCCTTAAAAAAAACCTGACAAAAAAACCTGCCCACAATTTGGCTCCTAACAAAATATCTCCGACAAAAGGGCCCGACAGGGATAGAACAAATTGTGAAGAAAACTTACTGTTCCTGTTTTTGATGAATACTGATCCCTGGATGACTGCTTCACTGGGGTGGGGGGGGGGGGGAGGGGAGTGCAAATCCCCCAGTCCAGGGGTAGGCAACTCCGGTCCTCGAGAGCCGCAGGCAGGTCAGGTTTTCAGGATATCCACAATGAATATGCAGGAGATAGATTTGCAAGCACTGCCTCCATGGTATGCAAATCTATCTCCTGCATATTCATTGTGGATATCCTGAAAACCTGACCTGCCTGTGGCTCACGAGGACCGGAGTTGCCTACCCCTGCCCCAGTTCAACACGATCTTCCTCTCTTCTCACTTATTCGAGGCCAACAGCAGCATGAAAACCAAACTGGGAGCTTGCCCTCCCTGCTTGCTTGTCTGCCTGAATTTCCTTCCTCCCTGATTCGGTGGTTGTCCGGCAGTGCTGTCAGCGGTGTGCAGAGCTCTATGGCCCCATGCAGAGCTTCTCTTTATTGACAATCAACAAATCAGGGAGACAACAAGTTTGGGTAGACAGGCAAGCAGGAGAGGAAGCTCCCAGTTTGTTTTTCTTTGCTGGGGCTGGGAGGAAAAGAAGAGAGAGAGAGGGTAACGTTGGAGGCAGGAAATGGGAGGAAAGAAAGAGGAATGGGGGAGATACCGAGCGGCAAAGCTGATAGTTGGGGGGAGGGAAGACACGGAGGGGTAAAGCTTGATAATGAGGCTAAGAGGGGGAGAACTGGGCAATATTGAATGGTAAGGAAAAAGAGGCTGAGGGGTGATGGTAGAGGAAGGAGAGAGAGAGGTGCAATGCTGGATGGTAGGGGGAGACAGAGGGGCATCATTGGTGGTGAGAGAGACATCTGAAGGGGGGATTGCTGCATGTGAAGGGATATAGTATAGGATGAGAAAGAGGGAAGGCTGTAAATGAACGGAAGGGATAGGAAGAGGGGAGAAATGTTAATTGATAATTGCACTTGTTTTAATCTCCCTCTCCTTTTTTTCTTTAAGGATTGTTCCATTTGCTTAGCTTATACTTTTTATTTTTGAGACAAGATATTTTGTTAAGGGTTATTTTGTGGGAAGGGCCATTTTGTCAAGAGCTGTTTTGTTACAAAGCTATTTTGTTGGGTCTATTATGTCGTGCTACCTGACATCCAACCCATGCACCCCCACAGATAAACAGTTAAACTTGCTTTATGACCATAAGTATACACATCATACTCTGATACACATGGACCTCACATACCCTATTAGTCATTACTCACACCCTATACTCACTATTCCTACCAGTGCACAATTCTCCTGCTACTCTGCTGAGGCACACTTCACCATGGTTGTTTCAAATGAGACCCCACACACATGCCTGAGTCTGCAAGTGGAGAAAAGGGAAATGTGCCATTATGTCACACTGTAACTCTGTACTTTTCAGCTTGTGTATTTTTACTTAGTTACTGTGTAACTGCTTTGAATGTATCATGTGACTTTTCATAAATTAAGTAAAAATTCCTGTAAGTTGTCACATGATACCCTAGGGACAACTTTTGTTCTAAGCATCACTCTCTCATTGGTAAACTATAACAGGTCACACAACCAGTGGATGAAGAATACTAAAAAGAATTACAAAAAAAATAATGGGGTCAGTTTCAGTTCAGTCTAGCACTACTCTCTTGTATTTGACATCATGCTTTCACAGTAGTAATAATTTCTTTAATAAAATTTCACTTTTATTTTCTTGATTGTTTTTGTAACTGTTCATACTCCATTGTGGGCTGTGTTGAGGCATGCTATATATATATTTCGGAACAAATGAAACGGGCCCTAGCAAGGTTATCGTCTAAGCGTTTTCTTGTCTCTCTCCCCTGCCCTCCCTTCCCCTCCATGTACAGCGATTCTCCCCTCCCCTCCTCTGCCCTCCCATCCCATCTCATCCATGTCCAGCGATCCTTCCCTCCATACCTGAGGTCGCAGTGGTGGCAGGCGCAGCTCGCATCGCCTCCATCCTTCCCTTGCCTTCCCATTCAGTGTCCCGCCCTCCTCTGAAGTTGTTTCGTCTTTCCGCAAGGGCGGGACATTGAGAGGGAAGGGAACGCTGGAGGCGAGCTGATGTGAGCTCATTAGCGTACAGTTATGAAGCCAGCCAGCCAGCCATCCAGGGACGCAGATTGACCAATTATACAGTATATATACTAGTAAAAAAAGGCCCGTTACTTTACGCAATGAAATGGGTGCTAGCAATGTAATGAGTTCCTGCCATTAATGTTTCCATTGTGGAAAAGTAATGGAAGCCATGCTGAAGGAAAGGATAGTGAATTTCCTGGAAGCCAATAACTTGCAAGATCCGAGACAACATGGTTTCACCAAAGGAAAATCATGCCAAACGAATCTCATTGAATTCTTTGACTGGGTGACAGGAGAATTAAATCAAGGACGTGCTATGGACGTCATCTACTTAGATTTCAGCAAGGCTTTTGACACGGTTCCCCACAGGAGGCTCTTAAATAAACTAGACGGGCTGAAGATAGGACCCAAAGTGGTAAACTGGATTAGGAACTGGTTGAAGGGCAGACGCCAGAGGGTGGTGGTGAATGGAGTTCGCTCGGAGGAGGGAAAGGTGAGTAGTGGAGTGCCTCAGGGATCGGTGCTGGGGCCAATTCTGTTCAATATATTTGTGAGTGACATTGCCGAACGGTTACAAGGTAAAGTTTGCCTATTTGCGGATGACACCAAGATTTGCAACAGAGTGGACACCCCGGAGGGAGTGGAAAACATGAAAAAAGATCTGAAGAAGCTAGAAGAATGGTCTAACGTTTGGCAATTAAAATTCAATGCGAAGAAATGCAAAGTGATGCACTTAGGGAGTAGAAATCCAAGGGAGACGTATGTGTTAGGCGGGGAGAGTCTGATAGGCACGGACGGGGAGAGGGATCTTGGGGTGATAGTATCTGAGGACCTGAAGGCGACGAAACAGTGCGACAAGGCGGTGGCCGTAGCTAGAAGATTGCTAGGCTGTATAGAGAGAGGAGTGACCAGCAGAAGAAAGGAGGTTTTAATGCCCCTGTATAAGACGTTGGTGAGGCCCCACCTGGAGTATTGTGTTCAGTTTTGGAGGCCGTATCTTGCGAAGGATGTTAAAAAAATGGAAGCGGTGCAAAGAAAAGCTATGAGGATGGTATGGGATTTGCGTTCCATGACGTATGAAGAAAGACTTGCTGACCTGAACATGTATACCCTGGAGGAAAGGAGGAACAGATACAGACGTTCAAATATTTGAAAGGTATTAATCCGCAAACGAATCTTTTCCGGAGATGGGAAGGCGGTAGAACGAGAGGACATGAAATGAGATTGAAGGGGGGCAGACTCAGGAAAGATGTCAGGAAGTATTTTTTCACGGAGAGGGTGGTGGACGCTTGGAATGCCCTCCCGCGGGAGGTGGTGGAGATGAAAATGGTAACGGAGTTCAAACATGCGTGGGATATGCATAAAGGAATCCTGTGCAGAAGGAATGGATCCTCAGAAGCTTAGCTGAAATTGGGTGGCGGAGCAGGTGGGGGGAAGAGGGGTTGGTGGTTGGGAGGCGAGGATAGGGGAGGGCAGACTTAAACGGTCTGTACCAGAGCCGGTGATGGGAGGCGGGAAATACTGCTGGGCAGACTTATACGGTCTGTGCCCTGAAAAGGACAGGTACAAATTCAAGGTACGGTATACACATATGAGTTTGTCTTGGGCAGACTGGATGGACCATGCAGGTCTTTTTCTGCCGTCATCTACTATGTTACTGTGTATGAATATAATTGTTGTTTACATGTGTAAGATTTCTTTATAGACAATATTTTTTGTGTAAACTGTGTTACAATGTGGTAAAGGTTTTCCTTGTTCAGGCCCTTCAATCAGTTTAGCAATCACATCAGAAGAGCTCCTTACTTGTGAGAATGCAACATACAGTTGCCCATGTGAGAGACTGAGAGTGACAGTATGTTTTACAGACAGTGTAAGAGAGAGATACACAGAGTGATTGAGTGTGTATGTGTGTGAGTGACAAAGTGATTAAATGTTTGTCTTCCCTTCCGTTCTGTGCACTTGCCTCCACTGATGTTCGTACCTCCCTGTATATGATTGTTTGTTAGAGATTCAATCCACTCCACTTCCCTCCTCCAGGTTCCGCTCTGTCTGATTGGTTCTTTGTTCCTGTGACGTCACGTTTGTTTGCTTGGCAACTATGCAGCATTCCGTTTCCTCGACGTGAGGGCGGGGACTGTGAGAGCCAATGAAACGCTGAACTACAGACTTACGAACCCTACACTGCCACAGTGCCACAGAGTCAGCTTCAGAATGTTGGAGGTGCTTTTTATTATATAGGATATAATATATATGTATATAAAAGGCACCTCCAACGTTATAAACTAGTAGTTGCATGATCCCATGAGTGTCTGCCCCGCCCCCGCGTCACAACTTCAACAAATTGGATTGTCATTGGGTAATCTCTGTTTCCACTCCCCAATGCAGCCGTCATTCCCATACACTCAAAATCAACCAGCATCGGTGCTGGACACCGGTCCCCCGCCCACAGTCCCCCTCACCCACCCTCCCCCAGCCGCTCGCTCACCGTTCCACCGCCCTCCCTCTGCTCTCCAACTCCGGCCATGGTGCACGACGATTACTACACACAAGCAAGGAAACCCATTGGTTGATCTCTGTTTCCACTCCCCAACACAGCCGTCATTCCCATACACTCAAAACCAACCACACAGAGGTTGTTGTTTTTTTTTTCTTCCGAGGAGCTCACACACACACATTCACTCACTCTCACATACACTCTCTCAAATATACACACTCCAAGGAAAACCTTGCTAGCGCCCGTTTCATTTGTGTCAGAAATGGGCCTTTTTTTACTAGTATATATATAAGTTTCTCTACTGGAGTTGGCGAACGCCTTTACGGTACTATGTAAGCCATATTGAGCCTGCAAATAGGTGGGAAAATGTGGGATACAAATGCAACAAATATATATATAATATATATGCAAGACGTTAAAGGTGGCCTTGTTCACAAAGCCACTTCTTAGAAGGAAAGTGAAACTGGTTCCTTGGGCAGGCTACAGGGCAAAATGGGCACATTGCCTAGGGCCTACAAAATAGAAATGAAGTAGAAGTTATTTATTTTCATGCCTTGCCTTTCAGACTTGAAAATATACACAGTAAATAGAATGCAAATACGTAAAATACAAATCAAATACAAATAAAAAGCTCAGTCATATATTAAATGCCACCAAGAGAGGCTCATGAAGGCAACAGTGCCTAGGGCCCACAAGTGTCATAATGTCACCTCAAGAGCCTACTGTGTGGACCGGAGAGGACTTGGGAGCAAAAAAAGATGGGAAAGGACTATTTCTGTTTCTGAATAGCCTTGATCTGTTTTTCTTGAGGGGTCTGACTCTGTTGTATCATCAAAGGCAACATTAGTAGCAATATTTACTTTATTTTATTTGAGTTCTTACTCGTATAGAAAACAAATGCAACCCAAAAGGGAACAAAAAGGGATCCAAGCAGAACATGTACCTGCTTATAATGCGAGACTGTTCTCCGCTTTGAACTTGATGGTTAAGCGGATTATAAATGCCAGAATTAAAATTAAATTATGTCTTCTAAAATTGAAAATAAGTGTGTCTTTAAAGCTTTTCGAAAGAGAGAATATGAGGAAATTAGTCTGATCTGTATTGGGATTAAACCTTGGAGCAGGGACCCGTTCTACCAGGCATGACCCCACCTCCCACCTGTACTCTTTCAATCAATAACTCTTTGCACACAATTGTGGGATAACCATAGGCTGCAGCTTGATTTATTAACATTTAAACTTCCAATTAACATCCGTATAGAATAACCCCCACCCCCGAGCTACAGTTATCATAACAAAAACACCAACAGTTGCCCCCTCCGCCGGTCGCCATGATAGCAAAGCAGCAACTTCCTCTTCCGGCTGTCACCGCAACTCTTCGCCTTTGCGACTCTGCCTTCATAGCAAGAGCCCGGCCCGTGTGGACCTCCACACATTATTCCGGGTCACCCGACCCATCTTAATGACCTGGCTCAGCCCCCCCATGAGCCATTGCTCCTGTAGCTCGGGTTTTTTGCCGCTGCGACAAACTCCAACGCCATTCCTGAAAAACAACATCTATAACACCACACATATAAGCCTCCTCACATCCCGTACATGCGAGGATGGGAGGGAGGGCAAAAATGCCTCCGAGGATCTATGGCCCCTTGCGGCCTAGGGAGCACTTCTCTTCCCTTTAAAAAACTTCCTAGATGAGGAAGTAGATGCAGAAGGCGCCCGGCGGGGGAGAGAGAGAGTCCATAGCGTTATCACGCTGATAGAGATGATCAATCAGCTCTTCGACTTTCTCACCAAAAAGATGATCCCCCCGGCAAGTGATATCCGCAGTCTTCTGCTCAGTTTTTTCCTCCAGGTTAGAGGCAGGCAGCCATGAGAGTCTGCGCATCACTATACCCATAGCAGAAAATCTGGATGTCACATCGCAAGTATCGTAAATGCCCCTGGAAAGGAATTTGCAACATGCCTTCTGCTGCCTGACCACTTGACAAAAAGGCTCAGCCTGCTCCTGCGGGAGCTCGTCAACCAAGCTCTCAAGCTGCCTCGCTGAGTTCCGCAAATGAATGCTCGTAAAGAGCTGGTACGATTGAATTTTGGATGCGAGCATGCCAGCCTGATATGCCTTTCTCCCAAAAGAGTCCAAGGTTCTATGTTCCCGCCCCGGGGGTGCTGAGGCAAAGTTCCTAGAACTCTTGGCCCTTCTGAGAGCGGAATCCACCACCGCAGAATCATGAGGCAACTGAGGCCGGACGAAACTGGGTTCCCCGTGGATCCGATACTGGGACTCAGCCTTTTTGGGGATAGTTGGACATGAAAGAGGCTTCTCCCAGTTCCTCATCAGCACTTCCCTGAGTGTATCATGAAAAGGAACTGTGGTAGAAGACTTAGGTGGAGATGGATAATCCAGGACCTCGAGCATCTTGGCCCTGGGCTCATCCACAGTCTCCACAGGGAAGGGAATGGCCTCAGACATTTCCTGCACAAAAGATGAAAAAGACAAGCTCTCCGGAGGGGAGAGCTGCCTCTGAGGTGAGGGAGTTGAATCAGATGGAAGACCTAGAGAATCCTCTGCAGAGAAAACTCCATACCTGCCGTCCTCATCAGATGAGTCGTCATCGGATGGGGCCAACAGCTCAGAAAGAGCAGCCCGGATCCAAGCCTGTCTCGACATGGAGGTGCGGTGACCTCGATGATGGTGTCGAGAAGTCGACTCCCCAGGAGACTCCGGTGAAGCTTCCTCCACCGATGGCAATGGAGAGTCGACCTGGGAGGCTGCCGACTCCGGTAGCGCAAGCGGTACTGGTGAAGGAGACCTCACCACCGGCAAAAGGCTAGATGCCACAGGAGCCTCCGGCACCATTGGTACTGGTACCTCTGGTGCTGGGCGCAAATGGTGCAGCACTGCTTCCATAAAACCAGGAAAAATAGCCTTGATGCGCTCATCTAGAGAAGCTGTCGAGAAAGGCTGCGGTGCCGGTGTGGGCTTCGGAGACAGAATCTGCAGAGGCAGGGGAGCCGGTACCGGGCTGCCAGACAACCGTCGCGTCGACACCTCCATCACAGAGGGAGAGCGATCCTCTCGGCATCGACGCTTCTCGGATGCCGAATGCTTTGACGACACGGAGCTCCCAGTACCGTGTCGAGAAGGAGAACGATGACAGTGCTTCTTGGCCTTCACCTGACGCCCGTCATCGAGACTCCTCGGTACCGGTGAGGAGGACGTGGAATCCACACGCTTCCTCGGGGCCGGGTCCGATACAGGTCGGTCCCGGGGGGCCTGCAAAGCAGGAGGCGCCGAGGCGGGTGAAGACCCGCTCGATGCATCACAGCTCTCAGCGTGCATCGGTCTTTTAGCAGCCTTCACCTGGTCTCCCGACGCCAAAGCTGCCCTCGACGTCGACGGAACCGATGCCGATGCCGAGGTACCGGACCCCAAAAGTTTTTCTCTCTGGGCCTCTCTGAAGATCTGAGTGCGCTTTTTCATTTTTAGGCACAACTTACAGGTCTCCTGAAGATGGTCGGGCCCAAGGCACTGAAGACACCAGGAGTGCGGATCAGTGCTAGAGATGGTCCGGTTGCAGCGGGCGCATGGCTTGAAGCCGCTGGGCGTCTTCGATGTCATGGCGGGAAAAATAGCCTCTGCGAAATCAAAAGACGAGATTTTGTCAGAAAAATCAAGACAAAGCAAGGAGAAAAAAACCCGACTGAGCGGAAAAGAAGAAACTGAGGAGCATGATCGCGCAACGGGCGGGAAACTACGTGTGCGCATGCGCAGTACGAACGCCACTTGCGATGGAACGCTCCAGAAGAGACTTTTAGAGAATTTTGCTAGAAATCCTCCGGGGGCCGACGTGACGTCACCCCACTCATGAGAATATCAGCCTGCTTGTCCTCGGAGAATAAAGCTCATGGGAACCCAGTGGTAACAGGGAGAGATGGCAGGATAAATTCATGCCAGAAAAGTACTGGGCCAATGGGGCCATGAGGCCTTCTCCATTTCAGTTAAAAACTTTTTTTTTTAGGATGAAGAATCGGAGTCCAAGGATCACATTTTTCCCCTACTGTAATTCATTTTTTCATAGCCATGATTCTATACCATCGTCACCTGAAAATTTATTTGAGCGATCTTTACATTTTTTTGTCTTTTATTTTTTTTAAATTTAAGTTCTGCCTAAAAACTAGACAAATTTCAAAAAAACACCCATTAAAAGTTTACAAACTTCCACATGAAACAACATACATGAAAACAGACAAAAAAAAAAGTGTTGAAAAATCTGGCATCACTGTCCTTCAATGTATATCACACCAGAGGGTATGTCAACAAAACAAATGGAATATCTTCAGCTGTTTCTTAAACTGAATTGCTTTCTTGGTCTTTGGTATTATATTGTAATTATTACGCTCTAGAAATGTCTAGCATACCTCTTGTATTCTGCATTGAACTAATTCGTAAATACTGGAATAGAAGTTCTCACTTTAATTTTACCTGCCATTTTCTGTCTGCAATATGGTAGTATTCATATTTAGATTTCCATTATTATATTATATTCAAGTAATGTTTGTGCCTAGAATAATTCCAGTGTTGATGAGGCGGTATTAATAGTACTGATTAAAGTACACTTACAACATTTCTCTGCATAGGGATGAATAGGGAATGAGCGTATGTTGCTGGGAAATACAGATCGTCTGTCACCAGAAGCCAGTGTTGAGGAGCACAATTGTTTGTCACATGTTTATTAATTTTCTGCACTTTGCCTGTCATGGTGATGGCACAGGAGATTATGAATTGTAGTGATTTCTCTGACTCCAGTATTTTTTTTCAGTGTTGCATATTATTTTTATGTTTATGAATTGTTCTGGAGATTGTCCTGCTCATGGCACAGAGAAGAGAAATGAAACAACCTGGGCCACCCCCTCACAACCACATTTTAATTTGCTGTGAGTAGGAGGACAATACTCCAGCAATGAGGAAGAACAGTGGAAATTGCTCTTCTGAAGTAGTCTTATGTTTTTAAACAACTCTGGTTAATGGTAAATGAACATGGGATACAGAAACTGGCTGGCAGTTCCTCGTTTCCCTCTTCCTCTTTGTCTTTCTACATTGCTTTCTTCCCTTGCTGTTTATCCTGAGACTAGGATGACAGGAGGAGTCAGGAGACCAAAACTGCCTCAGTCTGCCTCCTGGCTTCAAATTCATGCAGCGTATTGCAGAAGTACCTTGGAAAAAATGCCGCAGCGCAAATATACAAATTCAGTGTGTAGCAATAAGGATTATCTCTCGCCTGTTGTACTGTGAATTGAGCAATTTTACAAAGCAGTGTGCAGAAATGCGTTTTAGTAAAAGCACCCTTGTGGTTTTATAAGGGGCAATAAGCAGCTAGGGTGAGAATTGGTGTGCGCTGTTACCTCAGGGGGATGGTAATTGTTTCTTTATTTAACTTACAAATAGCTAATATACCACCCTTCTCATAGCTGTAAAGCAGCTTACAAATAAAAAGGTTCAAGAGCGAACTAGTAGGAGAGGAAAAAGAAAGAGAGAAAAAAAAAACTAATTAAATTCTTCCTAGAAATGCCAGGTTTTGAGTAGATGTGGTGTAGGATGATTCCAATTTTAATTCGAGTGGCAATGAATTCCAGAGCTTAGGTGTAGCGTAGGCAAAGGTAGTTTCTCAAGTAATATCAAGCTCGGGGTACAAATGTAATAATAATAATACCTAAATGCATGTCAGAAGGAGGGGGAAGGTGCAAAAGGGACTGCTGAGAGGAGTGGAGGAAACCAGAGGGCTGATATAGTACTAATAAATTTAGTAATATAATCAGGAGCAGGAGATTAACTAAACTAGTGTAAAGTTTGAATTGTATCCGTGCTGAAATGGGCAAATTGTTTTAATTTTAGCAAGGGTGACACATGATCGAATTTATACAAGTTATATAGAAGTTTAACAGCTGTTGATTGTACAAGTTAGACATTTCAGCATTGCAAGAGGGAGACCAGAAAACAAAAACATTATAGTAGTCTATATGAGTAATACTAATGACAAGATAAATGCCCATAGACAGGAATGCAGGAAGATACGGTTTCCAAAGAATGAATTCGCTGCAATGTGAAAAAGGAATCTTGAAGAACTTTATCAATATGTGTCTTTGGAGCCACTGAGGAGTGTGGAGTGTGAAACTTTGCTGCACTCTGATGGGGAAGCGCAAAAGCGGGGTGGGAGGGGGGGAGAAAAAGGTTGACCCTATGGACCTGCATTTGCAGATGGCAGCAGCGACTCTGCTACTACTTATTTCTATAGGGTTACTAGACATATGCAGCGACTCTTAACATCTGTTCTGCTAATGTGAATATTCTTTCCTCCTCCGATGTTTCCCTTTCCTCTGGGTGGTCATATCCCATTCCCACAACTAGCAGTGATATGGTGGAAAAAATCAAGACCCTGGTGCAGGTGAGCTCTGTTGTCTCTTCTGAATTGCCTTTAAAATCTATTATTGAGACTGAGGTTGACGGGAACTTGAAGGAAAGTTCTGGACTTACATTAGTCAAGATGCCCGCTCCTGGTTTTGTTTTGTTTTTTTTAATCATGAAGTTTTCTTGAAAGATGTTTATGAGGCTATAGCTAGACTTGATAAGAGTTTACAAGATAGTTTATCCCTGTATAGTAATTTTACTAAAGAAACTTTGAATAAGTTAGCAGAGCATGATTTGTAGTTAAATTCTACTCACAAGAATATTGAGAAGTTAGAGACTCAAGTGATTTACTGACAAGTAGCTGTGGCCTTTTCGATTAAGGATAATCTGGTGATGCATACTCAATTGGAGAATTTAGAGAACTCTGCAAGAGGCTGGTAACCTGAGGATTTTGAATTTCCTAGTCACCCATTATCTTTCTTCTATGGTACTTTTTAAGATGTACATGAAAAATGTTTTGCCGACGTCTTCTGATTTGTCTGATATTCATGTATTATCTACCTAGAGGGGTGAGGGTATCTAATCAAGAGGGTGATATAGATAACTTAAACTCACAAGATAAATTTTGGAAACTTCTTAAGATATTATTGAAGAGTATGCTACGCTATTAATTTTGTTTCAATCTGTTGATTAAAGAAAATGTACACTTTGTGAAAGCCTACTTTAAAAAGAAGGACTTAGACTTCTCTGGCCAGGCAATTCAAATATTTCCAGGTGTATCTAGGTCTACTCAGCTGAGGCATAAGGCCTTTTTACAGCTTAGGCCTAAGGTACTAGCTGTTGGAGGCACATTTTTCTTAAAATTTCCCTGCAAATTTCTAGTTTACCCATGGAAATAATTCATATATATTTTTGGATCCTGTTCACTTAGAAGGTTACTTGTCAATTTAAGTGGGAACTTCTGTTTCAGAATAAATGCTGGTATAAATGGGTAATGTATTGTAATTTTGCCAGGCCTGCTTTGGGTTGGCTATGTTACTGTTATGTTCTTTTTCTTGTTTTGGCTCCCTATTCCAAGTAATGGTTAGATGCAGTAGCTATTTTTCTTATGTTAAATACTCTTGATTGTATTTGCATTTACTTTATAGTTTCTCTCTATAAAAACAATTTATCATTTTCAATTTAAAAAAATAACTATGCATGCATTTAGTTATAAAATTGCATCCTGTGTGATTACTTGTATTTTCCTCCCTCTTATGTGGGTTAAAATTAGCACCAGACTGAACTGATTATTTTCTATCTACAGCTTTGCAGGCTGGACTTGAAGAAATGAAATTACAAGAAAAATTAAGTAGAGAGAGAGAGTGTGTGTGTGTGTGTGTGTGTGACTTCTCTCAGAGGTACTAGGAAAGGATGGCATGATTGTGTATTCCAGGAATAGCTTGTAGAAATGATGGTACTCTGAATGTGATGTTAAATAAATTAAATTCCAATGTATGGCTGAAGGAGAAACTACTGGGAGCAATACCATTACCTAATCAATTTTATAGTGGTTAAAGCTATTTTAGCAGCAGATAATGAACTTGTTCAGTGCTTCTGAACTAGTACTTTGAGAGATTGGGCTATTGTTTTTTTCCTCTCGGACAGTGTTCTTCTCATTCTGTAACTTGGAGTCTACTATTAGGCACCAAAGGGTCCTTTTAAAAAGGTGCAGTAGTGTTTTTAACATGATTAGTGCACGCTAAATTGTAGAGACGCCCATTGAAATATATGGGCGTCTCTAACGTTTAGCATGTGCTTATTTTTAGTGCACATTAAAAAAAAAAAAACTAGCACTACTTTGTAAAAGGACCTCCAAATGTGTGTGTAGTTTATAGAATGTTAACACTCCTATGCATCAGAGTCATCAGTAATTGGCATTTATGTGCACTGTTTTAAACTTACATGCCCAAATCGCTTAGGGGTAGATTATATTTATGGTGCCTGGAAATGTCTAGGCGTATTCTCTAAAGTACAATTAAATTTTATAAAATAGGCTTAAATATCCACGTGATATATAGAATATGCGGAGCGTCTCACCACGCGTCCAGGTTTGGTCACATCCATTTAGGCCACATTTTACTTGGTGTAAATCCCGACATGTAAATAATGCGCATAGAAATGCCCATGCCCTGCCCATGGCCACACCCTTTTCAACTATATGACTTAGAATTTAGACACACCACATTATAGAATACACTTAGCGAGTTGTATGTGTAAATCTCAATGCCAGGTCGTGCTGATTATTTATTTATTTAATGTTACATTTGTATCCCACATTTTCCCACCTATTTGCAGGCTCAATGTGGCTTACATAGTACCGTGGCGACAAATACAAAGTGATGTTATGGTCAAATAAGATTCATGTGTTACAGACACATTAGAGAATCGTAGAGAAGGGGAGTTATATAGGGTTCATTACGGGCTTTGGTTTCGTTGTGTTGCATGGTTCAGGCGCTTAGTTTGGGTGGGTAGGGTATGCGTTCTCGAACAGGTTGGTCTTTAGTGATTTCCGGAAGTTAAGGTGGTCATACGTTGTTTTTACGGCTTTTGGTAGTGCATTCCACAATTGTGTACTCATGTAGGAGAAGCTGGATGCTTAAGTTGATTTGTACTTGAGTCCTTTGCAGCTTGGGTAGTGAAGATTTAAGTGTGTTCGTGTTGATCAGATTGTGTTTCTAGTTGGTAGGTCTATGAGGTCAATCATATGTCCAGGGGCTTCGCCATAGATGATTTTGTGGACCAGGGTGCAGATTTTGAAAGCAATGCATTCCTTGATAGGGAGCCAATGCAGTTTTTCTCGAAGGGGTTTGGCGCTTTCATATCGCGATTTTCCAAATATAAGCCTGGCTGCTGTGTTTTGAGCGGTCTGAAGTTTCTTTATAAGTTGCTCTTTGCATCTCGCATAAATTCCATTGCAGTAGTCAGCATGGCTTAGTACCATTGATTGTATCAGATTGCGGAATATTGCCCTCGGGAAGAATGGTTTCAGGCGTTTGAGTTTCCACATTGAGTGGAACATTTTCTTGTAGAGTTAACTTGGCTCTCAAGTGTAAGGTTATGGTCGATTGTAACACCAAGGATTTTCAAGCTATCTGAGATAGGGAGAGTATAATCTGGGGTATCTAAGTTTGTGGGTATGTTCGTATTGTATTGGGTTGAGAAGATGAGACAGTGTGTTTTTTCTGTATTGAGCTTTAGTTGGAATGCATTTGCACAAGAGTTCATGGTGTTCAAGCTGAGCTTGATTTCGTTGGTGATTTCCGTCAGGTCATGTTTGAAAGGAATGTATACTGTAACAATGTCTGCATAGATGTGTGGGTTGAGGCCTTGGGTGGATAAGGACTTGGCTAATGGGGTCATCATTTGGTTGAAAAGGATCGGTGATAGTGGTGATCCTTGAGGTACTCCGCAGTCTGCTTTCCACGGTGATGGTATGTTTGAGTTTGATTTCACTTGATATGTTCTGGTGGTTAGGAAACCCTTGATCCAACTGAGTATATTTCCACCAATCCCGAAGTAGTCTAGGAGTCTTAATAGTATATTATGGTTTACTATGTCGAATGCACTAGACATGTTGAATTGGAGGAAGAATATGCTTTTACCTATTGCTATTTCCTGCTTGAATTTGGCCAGGAGGGTGGTTAGTACTATTTTGGTGCTGTGGCGGGGGCAAAATCCTGATTGTGATTCATGTAATATTGAGAATTTGTGTATATAGTCAGTGAGTTGTTTGGTTACCATACTTTCCATCAGTTTGACTGCTAGTGGGAGAAATGCTACTGGGCGGTAATTGGTGAGTTTGTTTTTTTTCTTGGTATCTTTTGGTATGGGGTGAGTCGGATATTGCCATTTTCCTTAGGGAAGAGACTTTGTTGAAGCATGAAGTTTAGGTGGGATGTGAGGTCTGTTGTGAAGCAATCGGGGGTATTAGGTAGCTGGGGCAGGTGTCCAATTTGCAGTGAATGTCGGAGAATCGATTAATCGCATGGGCAATTGTTTCGGCTGTGAGGAGAGCGAATTTTGACCAGGTTCGGTCCACTGGATATTCTCCTATGGTTGGATCTAGGCCGTTTTCCATATCGATGGTGTTCTGGGGAAGATTGTTGCATAGTTTTATAGTTTTTTCATTAAAGAATTTGGCAAGTTTGTCTACCGATGGGATGTCTGAGTTAGTTGTGGTGACCGGGGTAGTGTCCAGTAGTTTATGTACGAGTTGGTATAGTTTCTTCGTGTCTTTGTGATCTGGTCCTACTTTAGTTTTATAGTATGACCTTTTGGTCTGTCTTATTGCGTATTTGTATTTTTTTTGTGTTTGCTTCCAGGTGTTAAGTGTGTGATCGTCTTTTTTTTTTTTTCCATGCTTGTTCAAGCTTCCTGGTTTGTGTATTTAATTTTTTCAGTTCATCGTTGAACCATGGTATTGAATTATGTCTTTGTGATCTTGTTTGTAAGCGTGCTATTTCATCTAGTATGATTCTACATCTTTTATCCCATTCAGAAAGGTAGTGTATGGAGTTCGTTTGTGCTTTCCATTCGTTATTGTATATCTGTTGCCCGAATGTATTCGGGTCTATTTGACCTCTTGTGGTGTAGGTTGTGTGTTCTTGTATACGGTATGAACCCTTTTTCCACCAATTGAGGGATAAGTTTAGTTTGAAGTGATCGGTCCAAGGTGTTTCTGACCATTTAATATCTGTTGTTATCAGGTTCTGGTCTGTGGACAATTTGTGTGAGATGAAATCAAGTGTATGCCCTTTAACGTGGGTTGCTTGCATGTGTGGCCATTTAAGGTCCCATGAGTGGAGGAATTCCTTGCATTCACGTGCGTTGGTAGAGTTAGGGTCTTCTAGGTGGAGGTTGATGTCTCCTAAAACTAGTATGTTGGAGTTGGTTACACAAGGATTTGAGATGAACTCCATGAAGTTTGGCTGGCTTTCATTCCAGTTACCTGGTGGTCTGTAAAACAAGACACAGTTCAGGTGATCAAGCAGGGATTTGCTGTGGATTCTAATTGAGGCAATTTCAAGTTGGGTTGTTATGGACTCGGCAGTAGTATCAGTGGTAAAGTGGGATCAGTAGATTAGCGCTATGCCTCCGCCTCTCTTTTCCTTTCTGGTCCAGTGAATGATTTTGTAGCCTGGGGGGCAGATGTCAAGGATTATGGGGTCGCTTTGATCATGGATCCAGGTTTCATTGATGAAAATTAGATCAAGGTTTTCTGACATAATCCAGTCTGTTACTGTAGTTGCTTTGTTTACAACGGATCTGGCGTTGATGTAACCCACTTGAATTGTTTGGTATGGGGCTTCTATGTTTGGTGTTGTGTGGCTTTTTGTTAGATGTCGTGTCTTTGTGAGTTTGTGTTTATGAGCTTTCTTTCCATTCTGATGATGTCCACATGTTGGTATCCTCCTTATATTTTGGTTATTGGTAGTTTGGTGAGGTGTGGAGTATCTGGTCAGTTTTTGATTATTGTGTAGTATGGGAATTATGTTGTTTTCTGCGAGTGGGGTAGTTCGCGTTAGGTGGATCAATGATAAGGAGTAGGTTACTAGGAGTGATTTGACGGTGTTCATTTTGGTATCAGTACAGTTGGTCTGCTAGTAGGCCGTGTTCAATAGGGAGGGGTGAGGTTCTTCTTTGAATTGTCTTCTGTCGGTTAATTACTTCCCCTGTGAGTAGACAGTGCTATTGGAGCTATAATTGCTTGTTAACATCCAATTAGCAGCGCTGATTGACTAACCAATTAAGTTACATACATTGTTACAGAATACGCTTCCGTTTCTGTGCAGAAATTAAAGCGCCATGTATAGAATCTGGGAGTTAGAGTATAACTGCGAATGGGGTGTAGACATGGGCAGCCTATGGGCATGTTGCCAAGCAATGCATACAATTTATAGAATACTATCAATTATGCCCATTGCATGGCACACGTAGGCGCACCAATGCACTTAGGTGCAGCTATTGGCCTATTGTAAGTGGGCACATCTAAACTTTGGTGCCCCAGTGTGGCTTTGCGCTGGTATTCTGTAATGGCTTAGGTGTGCCTCAGTACTGTTACAGAATTGTGTATTTCAACACACTTGTGCTTAAATAATACATTTATTGAGGGAATGGACATATTGACTGCACAAAAACAAGTATTGATGTACACTAGGAATGGGATGTTTGCAACAAAATGTCACTTGCTGATAATAGTGTGCACTCTTCTTAGAGTGTGCACTATGTACAAAGAGGGTGTACTCTTTTTTTTTTTTTTTTTTTTTTTTTTTTTCCCTGAAAATGCATGCATTCATGCACTGTTGTCAAAGAGTGCACCCTTTTTGCACATAGTACACGTTCTTAAAAGTGCATACTTTTAATGACATTTGCTCCAGAAAGGAGGGGAGGAAAAAGGGACCCCCCCCCCCCCCCGATATTCAGACTGCAGGAGATAGCCGGTCTGTCTTCTACGGTCCGCGCGGAACCTGGATATTCAGTTCTGGGCCGTTTCTGGTTACCGGCACTTAATATCCGGGTTAGCTTTGGCTGGGCCGACTTTAACCAGCAAAGCTGGTATTCAGCACTGGCCAGTTCAAGTCAGCCTGGCCAAAGTTATTCGGCCGCCAGACTTGGCCAGTCGGGTTTTAAAAATCTGGGGATGACCGGTTATATCAGGTGTTATAACCATCTGTCTTTAAGCTGCTAACCGGTGATATTCAGCATTGGATGGCCACTTAAGTACCATTTTAGCGGCTTTCTTGTTTTAAAAATCAGTCTGAAAAAGTTTCCGGCTGCCCACCCCAAGAGTACAATATACATAAATCATAACTATGCCAATACTCCATCCTAATTCTGGACCTGTGCACGTCTTCTGTACAACTACTTATGGTCTGAGGCCTGATCTAATTTATAAGAACCCATTTGCACATGTAAAATAGCATTTTACGCCAAAATTATCTTTTCTCTGGGTAAAACTAATTTGAAAGGTAGATGCTATAAAGACATTGAAATACTGTTGTTAGCAATAACTAAACAGTTTTGTAGTTTTGCTTAAAACCCAATCAGATTTCATTTGAAATGGTTTCTTTTGGCAAAGCCATGTTGCCTTGGATCTTTTAACCCATTGAATTCCAGAAATTCACTATCTGTTCCTTCAGTAGAGCCTCCACTACGTTTGCAGCCACTGTAGTGAGGGGTTACTGGTTTATAGTTTCTCATTTTCTTCTGTATAACTACTTTTGTGAAGAGGTATCGTATCTGGTGTCTGCTCCTTTCAGCTTGGACCACTGTCTGTCTTCCTCATTTTCCTAATATCAGCGGTGTTTAAAATCCAGGATTTTTGAGTTGCATGTGCACTCCCCTTTAGCTCTTATTAGATTACTGCCCACCTGGACGTTAAGCACACACTTTTTCCATTTGTGAGTACAAGGGCCAGCATCACCCCTTCCTTCATGGTTCCATCATCACCATTTGTCTGAACACTTTGGCAGGCATCCATTATCTTTCTATTTCTTTCTATTACTGCAGATGAGACATTCCAGTCTGCATCTGATAAGTTGAAATCTCCTAGCAACAGCAACTCCCCTTTCTTTCCCAGCTTGTGGATATCTCCAACCAGATCTTTGTCCAGCTTTCTCCATTTGTGTTGGAGGTCTGTAGATGATACCTGTGTGGATAAAAGTTCTATCTTCTGTCTCCAGAATAATCCATATTACTTCAATTTCTCAGGGCCCCTGCAGTTCAGCTACTTTAATATTGTTATTCACATACAGTACTACTCCACCACCTTTTTGGTCATCTCTATCCTTCCTAAATAGATTTTAACCTAGTATAAGAACACAAGAATAGCCATAGTGGGTCAGACCAGTGGTCCTTCTAGCCCAGTATCCTGTTTCCAACAGTGTCCAATTCAGGTCACAAGTACCTGGCAGAAACCCAAATAGTAGCACCATTCCATGCTACCAATCCCAGGGTAAGTAGTGACTTCTCCATGTCTATCTCAATAGTATAGACTTTTCCTCCAGAAACTTTTCCAAACCTTTTTTAACTCGGATAAATTGACCAATGTAAGAATATCTTCCACAACGAGTTCCAGATCTTATCTATTTGTTGCGTGAAAAAAACATTTCCTCTTATTTGTTTTAGAAGTATTTCCTTGTAACTTCATGGAGTGTCCCCTAGTCTTTGTATGGTTGAATATTATTCATAGGAGTCATTGAATCGTGTCTCTATGATAGCAATAATATCTAAGTTTACCTCTAACATCAGGACTTGCAGGTCATGAACATTGTTACTTAGACTGCAACACGTTGTGCTCATTGCTTTCCAGCTACATTTTATTGACGGTCCCATCTTCTGTATAGTTTTTTTGCCTAATTTTCCCTTCCACTTTAAGCAGGTTGCTAAGATAGTTGTTTAAATGATTAATGTCTTAGGCCAAGATGCACAAAAGTCCTCATTAGAGCCGTTCCGTACCGAATTCCATAACGAATCGGTACGGAACGGCTATGCTCATTGCAGCTTACTTGCATTCACTAACCCTTCGTTAAAAACGTCAGTAATCGGCTCATAAAGCATGCGCAGAGCAGCCAAGCGTTATGCTGGCTGCTCTGCGCATGCCACAAACGTAAAAAAAAAACCCCCAAAACAAACACATCCTTTATGGAAGGCCTTGCCCCGCCCGAGGTCGCCGCTGCTCCCCGCTCCCCCCTGCATTAAGAAATCAAAACTTTAGGCAGCCCCGGCCCTCCTCCCTTCCTCTCTTTCTCCTCAGCTCCACCTACCGCCATCCTCTGCCCCCATGCCCTGCTCCCGCTGCCCCCCCGAGGTCGTTGCCGCCGCACCCCCCCTCCACTGGGCCCCCCCTCCGTCTTACCAGGCCCTCACAGCGCCTCTTACCTCTGAAGGCGCGCTGCACAGCATGGGGAAGAACAGCTGATCGCATCGCATCCTCGGACGTCCCTCTGTTCCTCCTGGGCCCGCCCTCGTCTGACGTGGTTACTTAACGTCAGACGAGGGCGGTCCCAGGAGCAACGGAGGGACGTCCAAAGATGCGATGCGATCAGCTGTTCTTTCCCATGCTGTGCAGCGCCTTCAGATATGAGAGGCGCTATGAGGGCCCGGTAAGACGGAGGGGGCGGGGCACGGGGCGGAGCTGAGGAGAAAGAGAGGAAAGGAGGGGGGCCGGGGCTACCTAAATTTTTGATTTCTTAATGCAGGGGGGAGTGGGGAGCAGCGGCGACCTTGGGCGGGGGGGGGGGGGGGCAAGGCCGTCCATAAAGGACGCTCCAGACAAGCCCCCTCCCGATCCTTTTTTTTTTTTTTTTTTTACATTTGCCCTGCCTAAAGTTATGATTTTTTAATGCAGGGGGTAGCGGGGAGCAGCGACGACCTCGGGCGGGTTTAGGGGGGGGGAAGGGTCCATAAAGGACGCTCCTGACGAGTGTTTTTGTCCCCCTGCGATTTTTTTTTTTTAACATTTTACTTTTTTAAGCCGGGCAGCCCTAACGAGAGGTACAGACCTCTCGTTAGCTTTCCCGGAGTTTTCCAGCATTAGTGCAAGCGATAAACTTTGATGCATCTCATTTCAGTAGGATTTCTACACAATTTGCTCATCGGCATTCCGTTTTCGTTTGCTGCTACCGTCGTCGGAAATTGGGCTTTAATACATGCCAGGGTTAAAAACTTGTTCGTTAAAGTGTGGTTAAAGGCTCATTTAGTTTAGTGCATCTTGCCCTTACTGTTGTCACACTTTTGGCGGGAGGGGGAAGGAGTTGATAGCAGAACTAACCTGCTCTCGTATACCACCCGTACCTTTTAGTTTAAATGCCTAGAAACATATTGTTTCTTAGGGGTCCTTTTACTAAGGTGCGCTGAAAAATGGCTTGCTCAAGTGTAGGTATGGGTTTTGGGCATATGCCGATCCATTTTTCAGCATGCCTGTAAAAAAGGCCTTCTTTAAAAATTTTGCTGAAAATGGACATGTGGCAAAATCAAAATTGCCGCACGTCCATTTTGGGTTTGCGACCTTACCACCAGCCTTTGACCTAGCGGTAAAGTCTCGTGCAGTAACCGGACAGTAATGACCTGCACGTGTCAAATGCCACTTGGTGCGCGTCCGATACGCACGTCCAAAAATAAAAATTATTTTTCGGCTGCGCGCCAAAAATGAAATTACTGCACGAGCCGGGTGGTAACTCCATTTTGGCACGCATTGGGCACGAATAAATTCTTACGCAGCTTAGTAAAATGGCCCCATTCTGTTTCCTGCCATGGTTAGGTGTAGCCCATCATTATAGTATAGTCCAGAGTTGTTTAACCTTTTTCTATTGGGGGCCACATTTTATATTTTATAACCTTTGGAGGGCCAGAACATGTGCATCTGTGCACGCACTCGTGTTTTTTTTTTTTTTTTTTAGAACCACACACTCAAGCACTCTCTGAGAACACCTAGTTTCTTTCCTTCTCTTATGTATTCCCCCTATCCTTTACCCAGTCTCTCTCTGTCTCACTCACTCATTCATCCAGTCTCACTCTCTTTCATGTACTCCCCTCCCCCCAGTTATGCTCAGCTTCTGTTCTAGCGCTTTAGTTTCTGACATTGGTGTAAAAATAAAACAAAAATAAACGGAGTTAGGGAAGCTCAAGTTGTGCCATTGCAAGTAGTTGGGCTGTTTCACTGAATGAATCAGTTTAGTCCTAGCTTGTCTAACCTTTCTCATGCCCCCCCCCCCCCCTCCGCCTTCATCCAGTCTTTTTATTTCTTTCTCATCCCCCCCCCCTTCACCAAATCTCTCTCTCTCTCTCTCATGTATACCTTTCCCCTCCCCCCCCCCCCCCCCCCCCCCCCCCCATTCATCCATTCTTTTTCCCCCAGCAGGATTCCTGGTTCCAGGTGGACTCAGCTGTCTGAATGCTTGAGCTGCATGGTGCTGGAAGTTCAGGTTGGTCATACAGTTTCAAGTCTCACAAGGCTTGAAATTGCAAGACCAGCCCAAACTTTCAGCATCACATGGCTCAAGCTTGCAAACATACAAGTCACAAGGGAATTCCTGCTAAGCTTCTGAGGGCAAGATAAAACCTCTTGGTGGGCTGTAGGCTTAACAAGCCTGTGTAGTCTCCTGTTTTTCCTTATATTGCACCATCAAAAAGTACTTCAGAGCATGAGAGACTCCTGAGGAAATTGAAAAGTCACAGGATAGAAGGCAGGGTTCTGTTGTGGACTGAGACACAGAAAGGGGTTGAATTAACACAGGTTAAAACTTGAGTAGTAGCTTCTTATTCCATTATATTATTGTATTTTTGAGTTCTTCAACTAGACTACTCTCTAATATTTCCTGACATGTATCTTTTACTGTTTACTGTTAGTCACATTGAAATCAACATGTTTGGGGTATAGTGGGCTATAAATGTCACAAATAAATCCACTGCTACCCTGGCTGAGATAACATTCAATCATCTCTGACCTCATGTGCAAATTAGTCCCCTTATTTTCTAACTCCTCTTACTCTCTTACCTATCAATATGTTTCATCTTTGTTTATACCCTATGCTGTCTATTAAAATGTTCTATTATGTATTGTGTTGACATTGTAAGTAATATACTATGCCATACTTTGTATTGTTGTTTGAATATTTTTACAGCTGTAATTGTCTATTGCTTATGTTTGATTTATTCTTACTGTACACCGCCTTGAGTGAATTCTTTCAAAAAGGCAGTAAATGAATCCTAACAATAAACACAATATTTGCATGTCTTGGGTTAGTAATTGATAAAGCAATGATTCCAAACCTGTTCTGTGGGACCCTTATTCAGCTGATTTTTCAGGATGGTTGCAATAAAATATGAATAAGCTAAATTTGCATGCAGTGGGGGCAGTGCATACAAATTCCTCTCATGAATATTTAACTGTGGCTGTCTTAAAAACCCTAGGACTGGTACAAGAACCACTAGATTTGATGATAGGAAACCGTTTAAGTTTTTTCCCATTTTCCCCTAATGGAAAGAGGTGAATAGTGGAGTTTCTGAGTGAGTTGTAGTGGGAATTGTACTGGGATAAGTATTTAACATTTATGAGCAATCTGGGAATGAATTGCTAAGTAAAGGGATCAGATTTGCAGATGAAACAAGTAGTTAGAAGCAGGCTGTGAGGAGCTGTAGTGGGGACTGAGCATCTAAATGGCAGATGAAACTTAACATGGATGAGCATAAAATGATTCTCCTCATGCATTATAGTCTTAGAGTGCCAAGTCATGGCAAATTTGAAAAATAGTGATTCTTATCCATTTTTGTGTTATAGCATTCCAAGTACAAGAAGTACAGCAATTTATTCTAAAATATTCCTATTTGTTTTATTCCAGATTGCAGCATCCTATGGAAATACTGTTTGTATTTTTGAACCTCTGGGCATTAACTCGCATAAGCGAAACTGTGTAAGTACTTTTTGATCCATGAGATCAGATTGTGGGGATGGATTCAAAGCATGGCCATATTTGTCTTAAATTAGATCTTTCATTTGAAGTTCCATATCATCAAGCTGATCAATCCATAGACTGGTGGGTTGTGTCCATCTACCAGCAGGTGGAGATAGAGAGCAAACTTTTGCCTCCCTATATGTGGTCATGTGCTGCCGGAAACTCCCCAGTATGTTCTCTATCTCAGCAGGTGGTGGTCACACACAGCAGCAGCTCTGGCTAGGCCTCCAAGCCTAATATTTAGGTTTTGTTGAGTGCCTGGGGTTGAGGGCTCTTTTGAGCAAGTGCAAACCTGGTGGTGCCAGGTCCCTCCTTTTCTCCCCCCTCCCGCTGGCTCCGTTTAAAAAAAAAAAAAAAAATTTTTAAACGTCCTTAAAGGCGTTTATTTCGACGTTTATTTAAACGTTCATTGCAGCTACTCACTGGGACACCAGTTCGTTACAGCTCGGAGCGGACAGCAGGTAATTTTTACCTTTTTATAGCGGGCAGGGGGTTCCCCGATTCTTCTCCTCGTGGCATATGGCGTCGGAGGGCGAGGGCGCAAAGGGTCGCTCCCCGGATCGCTTGAGCGCTTCTAGAGGGGATGCGGGGGTCTTACAGCCTGATTCGCCCTTGTTGGGTGACAGTTTCGTGACCGATGAATGTCCCGGTCCTTCCTCCGGCGTGGCGGTTTTTCCCGCCATAAACGCCCATCCCCCGCTCCTCGCCTCCGCCATCTTGGCCGGCCACGCGGCTCGGACGGCTTCTTCGTGGGCCGCCCTTGAGGTTGGAGACATTAATGCCATGAACGCCCTTAATTTGGGCGACGGCACAAGCGGCTAAAGTTAAGCGCCGTTCTTCCCGCGCGGCTCCTTCGCGGAGTGTTGCGCCGGACGCCATTTTGGATGCGCAGCATGTCTCTCCCCCGCTCTTGCGAGCGCCGGTTGAGGGTGCGTCTAGGGCTGTTGCCCAGGCTGCGGAAGTGCACAGTCTGGGGGGTTTCTCCCCCGTGTTTGTTTTGCTGCTGCATCAGGCTTTCCTCATGCAAACGCTGCCCCTGCTCCCTCGTCTGGTAAAGAGGTTGAGGTTCCCAGAGGTAAACGCCCTCGGGTTGATTCCCAGGCCTTGGAGGACTTTGTCTCCTCCGATGTAGATGAGGGCAGCGTGTCTGAGGTCTCCCAACGGTCCTTTGCGGATTCCTTGGAGGAGACGGATCCCCGCTCAGATGGAGCGGATGACCCCTCTGCAGTGGCTCTTTAGCTCAGAGGATTTGCCCAACCTGTTAGTGCAGGCCATGGGCATTTTGAAGATTTCCTCTCCGGAGGACGTCTCTCCCTCAGCCCCTGTTGGCTCTGCCATTATGCTGGGGACGAAGCGCCCGCCTAGAACCTTCCACATGCATGATGCCATGCACTCCTTAATTTCGGCTCAATGGGATGTCCCGGAAGCGAGCCTTAAAGTGGCTAGGGCTATGTCCCGCCGCTATCCTTTGCCTGAAGGTGAACGTGAGGCCTTTCTGTGGCCTACCGTGGATTCTTTAATCACTGCGGTGACTAAGAAAACGGCGTTACCAGTGGAAGGTGGCACGGCCCTAAAGGACGCCCAAGACAGAAAATTGGAGGCGGCCTTAAGGTCGTCCTTTGAGGCGGCTGCTTTAAGTTTGCAGGCCTCAGTTTGCGGCTCCTATGTGGCCAGGGCGTGCCTGACTATGGTGCAGCGGGCTTCCCCCTCGGATCATTCCTTGAGGGCTGTTTGGCCGGCCCTGGAATCGGGCTTAGCCTATTTGGCAGACTTGCTGTATGATGTCTTGAGAGCCTCAGCTAAAGGCATGGCTCAGACAATCTCTGCGCGGCGGTGGCTTTGGCTGAAACATTGGTCTGCTGACCATGCCTCTAAATCCCGCCTGGCTAGATTGCCTTTTAAAGGCAAGCTGCTCTTTGGGGTCGAGCTGGACAAAATCGTGACCGATCTCGGCACGTCTAAGGGCAAGAAGTTACCAGAGGTCAGGGCTCGGGCTAGTACTCGCCCTGGTACCTCCAGAGGACGGGCTCAGGAAGCCCGTCGGTACCGCCCGGGCAGGTCGGGCTCCTCTGCCCTCTCTTCCTTCAAGAGGAACTTCTCCCCCAAGCAGCATTCCTTTCGCAGAGACCGCCGTCCCGGAGGTGCTCCCTCCGGTCCTCCCCCAGGGTCTCGTACCCAATGACGGGGCCTTGGTCCACGCCTCAGTGCAGATTGGAGGACGGCTGTCCTCGTTTATGGGCGAGTGGACCACAATAACTTCAGACGCTTGAGTGCTGGAAGTCATCAGAGACGGCTACAAGCTAGAGTTCTGCCGACCCTTAAAAGACGGGTTTGTACTCTCTCCCTGCAAGTCTCCGGTCAAAGCTGTGGCAGTGCAGCAGACCTTGGACAATCTGTTCCGCCTGGGGGCGGTCGTTCCGGTGCCAGAGAATCAGCCTGGCAAGGGACGTTACTCCTTTTTCTTTGTGATTCCAAAGAAAGGAGGTTCTGTACGGCCTATCCTCGACCTCAAGGGGTCCATTGGGCCTTGAAAGTTCGGCACTTTCGCATGGAGACCCTCCGCTCTGTTATAGCGGCAGTGAAGGCAGGAGAGTTCCTGGCATCCTTGGACTTCAAGGACGCGTACTTGCATATTCCCATCTGGCCTCCTCATCAACGCTTTTTGCGTTTTGCAGTACTGGTCGACACTTCCAGTTCAGAGCCCTCCCGTTCGGGTTGGCTACTGCTCCGCGGACCTTCTCCAAAGTAATGGTGGTCATCGCGGCCTTCCTGTGGAAGGAAGGAGTTCAAGTCCATTCTTATCTGGACGACTGGTTGATCCAAGCCCCTCTTATGCAGAGTGCGGCAAAGCTGTGAACCGGGTGGTTGCTCTTTCGAGCTCCCTGAGGTGGATCATCAACTGGGAGAAAAGCCAGCTGCGCCCGACTCAGTCCCTGGAGCATCTGGGAGTTCGATTCGACACCCAAGTGGGCAGAGTGTTCCTGCCAGACAATTGGATTGTCAAGCTTCAGGCTCAGGTGGACTAGTTCCTAGTAGCCTCTCCTATTCGGACTTGGGACTATGTGCAGCTGTTGGGCTCTATGTCGGCCACGATGGATGTAGTGCCCTGGGCCAGGGCTCATATGAGACCACTTCGACAATCTCTGCTGCTGCGCTGGACTCCGATGTCGGAGGATTATGCTGTGCGCCTTCCCTTGGACCCAGCAGTGCGCAAGGCGCTGAGCTGGTGGACGCAGACAGACAAGTTGTCTGCAGGAATGCCTCTGGTGACCCCGGAGTGGATTGTCGTCACGACGGACGCCTCTTTGTCGGGCTGGGGAGCCCTCTTCTTGGGAAGGACAGCGCAGGGGCTCTGGTCTCCTGCAGAGGCAAAGTGGTCTATCAACCTCCTGGAACTCAGAGCCATTCGGTTGGCGTTTTTGGAGTTCATCCCGGTACTGGCGTTGAAGCCAGTACGGGTCCTGTTGGACAATGCCACGGCTGTGGTCTATGTCAACCGCCAGGGAGGTACCAAGAGCGCCCCTCTAGCCAAGGCAGCCATGAATCTATGCCAGTGGGCGGTAGCGAGCCTGGAGCAGCTGTCAGCAGCCCACATTGCCGGAGTCATGAATGTCAAGGCGGACTTTCTCAGTCGCCATACCTTGGATCCCGGAGAGTGGCAGTTATCGGCTCAGGCGTTCTTGGATATCACGAAGCGCTGGGGCCAGCCGAGCCTAGATCTATTGGCGTCATCGGCCAGTTGCCAAGTGCCGCGCTTTTTCAGCAGAGGACGGGACCCTCGATCTCTGGGAGTCGATGCTCTCCTCTAACAGTGGCCAACACAAGAGCTTCTCTATGTGTTCCCGCCCTGGCCCATGTTGGGCAGGGTGCTAGACCGATTGGCAAAGCATCCGGGCTGGATAATCCTGGTGGGGCTGCCAGTGGAGCAGGGTCTGTTACATCAGGGTCCCGTGGTGATGGAGGATCCCTCCCCCTTTGGGCTTACGGCCTGGCTATTGAGCGGCAGCGTCTGAGGAAGAAGGACTTCTCAGACAAGTTCATCGCCACTATGCTGAGAGCGAGGAAGCGCTCTACTTTTACTGCTTACGCCAGGGTTTGGCGTACCTTTGCAGCGTGGCGAAGCAGGCTCATTTTCTTCATTCACTGCTCCAATTTCTTCAGTGTTGGCATTCCTGCAAGAAGGTCTGGAGAAAGGCCTGTCGCTCAGTTCCCTTTAAGTCCAGGTAGCGGCCCTGGCTTGCTTCAGGGACCGCCTGAAGGGTGCTTCCCTGGCTTCGTAGCCAGATGTGGTGCGTTTTCTCAAGGGAGTTAAGCACCTGCGCCCTCCTCTGCACTCAATGGTGCCTGCGTGGAATTTTAACCTGGTGCTCAGAGCATTACAGAAGCCGCCTTTTGAACCCTTGTTGAGGGCATCTCTGAAAGACCTGACGTTGAAAGCAGTCTTTTTGGTGGCTATCCTTCAGCCAGAAGAGTTTCCGAGCTCCAGGCACTCTCATGTCGAGAGTCTTTTCTGCAGTTCACTGAGGCAGGAGTGACTATTCGCACAGTGCCTTCCTTCCTGCCCAAGAATGTTTCTCGCTTCCATGTGAATCAGCAGCTCTGTCTCCCTTCCTTTCGTAGGGAGGACTACCCAGAGGAGTACTCTGCTCTTAAATATCTGGATGTGAGACGAGTCATCATCAGATACTTGGAAGTGACCAATGATTTCCGGAAATCGGATCATCTGTTTGTCCTGTTGGCAGGTCCTCGTAAGGGTCTGCAGGCTGCTAAGCCTCCAGTGGCAAGATGGGTCAAGGAAGTCATTGCCGCGGCTTATGTGGCCGCGGGGAAGGTGCCGCCTATCCAGCTGAAGGCTCACTCCACTAGAGCTCAGGCGGCCTCGATGGCAGAGGCCGGGTCCGTCTCCTTGGAAGAGATATGCAAGGCGGCAACTTGGGCATCGGCCCATACATTCTCCAAGCATTACCGCTTGACTGTGGCGGCACGGGCGGAGGCCCGGTGTGGAGCTTCAGTGTTGAGTTCAGGGATTTCTATGTCCCGCTTCGGTACATCCCACCAGTCTATGGATTGATCAGCTTGATGATATGGAAGGTAAAATTATGTATAATCATACCTGATAATTTTCTTTCCATTAATCATAGCTGATCAATCCATAGCCCCGCCCAGATATCTGTATGGTTTCTATTCTGGTTGCATTTCAGGTTCAAGTTTAGTCTTCAGTTACTTCAGGAAGACTTCGGGTTCAAGTTTTTTCACTTGGATTCTTCAAGAGTTGAGACGAGTTTGTGTTACAGTGAGCTGCTGCATTCCTCTCCCCTCCGTTTTACGGGGCTGGATTGAGACATAAATTCTGCCGGCACTCCCTCCCGCTTCGTGCGGTTGTAGGGCAGTTTTGTACCCCTCCCGCTTCGGCGGTGCTAGGGTCAGTCAGCTCCTCCCCCGGTTGCGGTTGCAGGATAAGCCAGATCCCCCCGCATCGGCGGGTGTGGTGTCCCTCCCCCGCTCCACGGGGATGAGCTGGACGGATTCCCCTCCCCCACTTGTGTGGGGATGAGCTGGGTTAATTCCCCTCCCCCGTTTCGGCGGTGGTGAGCTGGGCAGAGTGTCCCTTTGTGGGTGTAATTCTCTAAGTGCTGAGTCCTGCAGATGGAGCTTTGATATCGACATACTGAGGAGTTTCCGGCAGCACATGACCACATATAGGGAGGCAAAAGTTTGCTCTCTATCTCCACCTGCTGGTAGATGGACACAACCCACCAGTCTATGGATTGATCAGCTATGATTAATGGAAAGAAAATTATCAGGTATGATTATACATAATTTTACCTTTTCTTTGTTTTTAAACTGACTTTGGAGTTCACATTTATAGATTTGATGTATTCACAGCAAAATTTCAGAACTGTTTTATTTAGATGCAAGCCAATTCATTTCCAACTAAAATTTTCAGGCTTATGTCCTCTGGGAATGCAAATGCATATTTGTAATTATAAAGTATTGAATGTGCCTCGAAGGCTGATTGAAGGCACCGTAGAACCTGTGATTGCAGTGGCTGACAGGAAATGAGAAGTCTGGCGTACAGTGTCATGTAAATGCTTCATTAGATCTATCAGACTTATTTTCGAACGAGAAGGACGCCCATCTTTCGACACAAATCAGAAGATGGGCGTCCTTTTCACAGGGTCGCCCAAATTGGCATAATCGAAAGCTGATTTTGGGCATCCCCAACTGCTTTCCGTCGCGGGGATGACCAAAGTTCACGGGGCGTGTCGGAAGTGTAGCAAAGGCGGGACTTTGGGCGTGCCTAACACATGGGCATCCTCGACCCATAATGGAAAAAGGGACGTCCCTGACGAGCATTTGGATGACTTTACCTGGTCCAGTTTTTATTACGACCAAGGTACAAAAAGCTGCCCAAACTGACCAGATGACCACCGGAGGGAATCGGGGATGACCTCCCCTTACTCCCCCAGTGGTCACTAACCTCCTCCTACCCTCAAAAAAGAACTTTAAAAATATTTTGTGCCAGCCTCTATGCCAGCCTCAAATGTCATACTTGGGTCCATTGCAGCAGTATGCAGGTCTCTGGAGCAGTTTTAGTGGGTGCAGTGTACTTCAGGCAGGCGGACTCAGGCCCCCCCCCCCCCCCCGCCCGCCACCTGTTACACTTGTGGTGGTAAATGTGAACCTTCCAAAACCCACCAGAAACCCACTGTACCCACATGTAGGTGCCCCCCTTCACCCCTAAGGGCTATGGTAGTGGTGTACAGTTGTGGGTAGTGGGTTTTGGGGGGGGCTCAGCACAAAAGGTAAGGGAGTTATGTACCTGGGAGCTTTTTCTGAAGTCCACTGCAGTGCCCCCAAGGTTGCCCGGTTGGTGTCCTGGCATGTGAGGGGGACCAGTGCACTATGAATGCTGGCTTCTCCCACAACCAAAGGGCTTGCATTTGGTCATTTCTGAGATGGGCATCTTTAGTTTCCATTATCGCCGAAAATCAGAAACAACCAAGTCTAAGGACCATCACTAGGGACGACCTAAATGTCAAGATTTGGGCTTCCCTGACCTTATTAGCGAAACGAAAGATGGACGCCCATCTTGTTTCAATAATACAGGTTTCCCCGCCCCTTTGCCAGGACGTCCTCAGGAAAACTTGGGCGCCCCTTTCAATTATGCTCCTCCACATCAACTAGAGAAACCAGGTAAGTTAAAAATAATAAAGCCATATGGAGTGAAATATTTTTTCACTCAACGAATAGTGAAGCTGTGGAACTCGTTGCCATAGGATGTGGTAACAGCAGTTAGTGTACCTGGGTTTAAAAAAGGTTTGTGAAGTTCCTGGAGGAAAAGTCCATAATCTGCTATTGAGACAGACTTGGGGAAGCCAATGCTTGCCCTGGGATGGTAGCATATAATGTTGCTACTATTTGGATTTCTGCCAGGTTCTTGTGTCCTGGATTGGCTACTGTTGGAAACAGGATACTAGATGGACCATTGGTCTGACCCAGTATGGCTATTCTTATGTTCACCGTCTGCCAGTGTTGCCCAAAGCAGATTTACGTTTTCAAAAATGTTGTGAAGCACCTCAGCCTCCAAGAAGCAGGTAGTGTGAACCAGGAGAGGATCATTATATGACCAATGTAAAATTAGGGAAGTATTGAAAGGCTGGGAAGGACTCTGAGGACGCTTAGGATGGAGACGAGAAGTGGTCGCACAATTCCCTGGATTATATAAAGGTCACCCAGATTTGGGGTGGAGGAGTGGCCTAGTGGTTAGGGTGGTGGACTTTGGTCCTAGGGAACTGAGGAACTGAGTTCGATTCCCACTTCAGGCACAGGCAGCTCCTTGTGACTCTGGGCAAGTCACTTAACCCTCCATTGCCCCATGTAAGCCGCATTGAGCCTGCCATGAGTGGGAAAGCGCGGGGTACAAATGTAACAAAAATAAAAATAAATCTGAATGTGGATCCCAGATCTGTGCGCCATCTAATTACATAAGAAGCTGTTAACAATCAATTATTGATATTAATTGGCACTAATCAGAATTTGCGGGCGGATCTGCCTGCACGCTAGTCTATAACATAGCATGCCTAAATTGTTTTGTGTGCAACTCAGAAGGGGGTGTGACCACAGCAGGGACCTGGGCGGATCAGGGGCATTTTTGGAATTTAGGTGCAGTGCTATAGAATATGATCATTTACACACCCAATTGCCATCAGTTGGGCACCAGGATTTACACCAGGTTTCAGCGGGCATGATTCCTTGCATCCAAAGATGGGTGCGAAGTCCGCTCTAACTAGTATAAAGGGCACACATCTCAGAGTGCCCATTGTAGAACAGCGCTTAGTACAGATTCTTCCCGATGCCTAACTTTAAGCACCATTTATAGAATTTCCCCCTGTATGTGCTGGACAAAACAGGTCCTGGCTATCTGTGCCTTACAAGCTGCCTGTTAATTTCTACACTCTAGTAGTAAGAGAGAAGCACTTGGAATTACACACAAGCTCAGAAAGGAGCTTCTGCTCATTCAATCCTTACGACTGGTGTCTCAGGGTAGAGCCCTTGTGCTGGGTTGGATTTGAGCAGGTCTGAAGGCACGACAGTGCCAGGCCACACCAGGAAACACTTATCCTAGTTCTGTAATCAAATATGATCCCAGGGAATTGGGGTAAAAGTTTGATTATTTCTTAGTTTTTAATATTAGAAAAACTGGTGAATTTTGGCTTGGAGGTGGTGGTTAGAATCACAAGTGTAAGGTATACACAAAAAAGTGGCACAGTGGGAGGTGGGGCTGGTGGTTGGGAGGCTGGGATAGTGCTGGGCAGACTTATACGGTCTGTGCCAGAGCTGATGGTGGGAGGTGGGGATAGTGCTGGGCAGACTTGTACGGTCTGTGCCCTGAAAAAGACAGGTACAAATCAAGGTAAGGTATACACAAAAAAGTGGCACATTTCTTGGGCAGACTGGATGGACCGTGCAGGTCTTTTTCTGCCGTCATGTACTATGTTACAAGTGCTGGTTGTAATGTGGCCAATGTGAAATTGTGTAGACATTGAGAATGATGGTATTCATCCCAGAGTATTAATAGAACTAAAAAATGAACTTGCGGAGCTACTGTTAGAAATATGCAATCTGTCCCTAAAATCGAGTGTAGTACCGGAAGACTGGAGGGTAGCCAATGTTACTCCGATTTTTAAGAAGGGTTCCAGAGGAGATCCGGGAAATTATAGACCGGTGAGTCTGACGTCGGTGCCGGGCAAGATGGTGGAGGCTATTATTAAGAATAAAATTGCAGAGCATATACAAAAACATGGACTGATGAGACAAAGTCAGCACGGATTTAGTGAAGGGAAGTCTTGCCTCACCAATCTAATGCATTTTTTTGAGGGGGTAAGCAAACATGTGGACAATGGGGAGCCGGTTGATATTGTATATCTGGATTTTCAGAAGGCGTTTGACAAAGTGCCGCACGAAAGACTCCTGAAGAAATTGCAGAGTCATGGAATCGGAGGTAGGGTATTATTATGGATTAAGAACTGGTTGAAAGATAGGAAGCAGAGAGTAGGATTGCGTGGCCAGTATTCTCAGTGGAGGAGGGTAGTTAGTGGGGTCCCGCAGGGGTCTGTGCTGGGTCCGTTGCTTTTTAATGTATTTATAAATGACCTAGAGATGGGAATAACTAGTGAGGTAATTAAATTCGCCGATGACACAAAATTATTCAGGGTCGTCAAGTCGCAGGAGGAATGTGAACGATTACAGGAGGACCTTGCGAGACTGGGAGAATGGGCGTGCAAGTGGCAGATGAAGTTCAATGTTGACAAGTGCAAAGTGATGCATGTGGGTAAGAGGAACCCGAATTATAGCTACGTCTTGCAAGGTTCCGCGTTAGGAGTTACGGATCAAGAAAGGGATCTGGGTGTCGTCGTCGATGATACGCTGAAACCTTCTGCTCAGTGTGCTGCTGCGGCTAGGAAAGCGAATAGAATGTTGGGTGTTATTAGGAAGGGTATGGAGTCCAGGTGTGCGGATGTTATAATGCCGTTGTATCGCTCCATGGTGCGACCGCACCTGGAGTATTGTGTTCAGTACTGGTCTCCGTATCTCAAAAAAGATATAGTAGAATTGGAAAAGGTACAGCGAAGGGCGACGAAAATGATAGTGGGGATGGGACGACTTTCCTATGAAGAGAGGCTGAGAAGACTAGGGCTTTTCAGCTTGGAGAAGAGACGGCTGAGGGGAGATATGATAGAAGTGTATAAAATAATGAGTGGAATGGATCGGGTGGATGTGAAGCGACTGTTCACGCTATCCAAAAATACTAGGACTAGAGGGCATGAGTTGAAGCTACAGTGTGGTAAATTTAAAACGAATCGGAGAAAATTTTTCTTCACCCAACGTGTAATTAGACTCTGGAATTCGTTGCCGGAGAACGTGGTACGGGCGGTTAGCTTGACGGAGTTTAAAAAGGGGTTAGATAGATTCCTAAAGGACAAGTCCATAGACCGCTATTAAATGGACTTGGAAAAATTCCGCATTTTTAGGTATAACTTGTCTGGAATGTTTTTACGTTTGGGGAGCGTGCCAGGTGCCCTTGACCTGGATTGGCCACTGTCGGTGACAGGATGCTGGGCTAGATGGACCTTTGGTCTTTCCCAGTATGGCACTACTTATGTACTTATGTACTTATGTCTGATGTCATAAATCACAGCTCTGAAGTCTGAATGGTTAGGGAAGCTCAAAATTCCAAATAGAGATTTGATTAGCTCCATTTTAAGCTATTGTTGTGCTGTATTGGTTTCAAAGTCCTCTTACCAAACTTATTTAGGGTCACTCTCTTAAATAATAAGAGGGTACCTGCTGCAAGACATTTCATTATACTTTAGAAGGCAAGGCACTAGGAGAATGGAGGAACTGAAACCAACTGATAGCAGGTTTTAACCAATAAATATTATGTGTTTTATGTACTATTACATTTTAGTATTTGTTGCTGTTGAATGTAGTGAAAGCTAAATTTATGAAGGCCCGGAATAATTTATGTTCCCTTGTTCCCCACCCAAGGCTCCTCAAATCTACCTAGCTTTCCCTCTTCCCTTCCCTGCATGTGCAGTCTGTCTCCTTTCCTTCCCTTCATGTACAGCATGTCTCCCCTCTTCCCTTCATATGCAGCCTTTCATCCTCTCCCTTCTCTTCCATTCCATTCCATCCATGTGCATTTTCCCCTCTCCCTTCCCTCCTATCCAAGTGCACTATTCCCCCCTCTCCCTTTCCTTCATGTGCAGCACTTTCCCTCTCCCTTCCCGTCATACATCTGCATTTTCCCCTCTCTCTTCCCTTCCATTCATGTGCAGCCTTTCCCCCTCTCCCATTCCATTCCATCCTATCCATGTGCATTGTCCTCCTTTCCTTTCCATTCATATGCAGTCTTTCCCGCCTTCCTTCATCCCATCCATGTGCATTTCCCTTTTCTTTTCTATTATATGTAGCCTTTCCCCCTCTCCATTCCCTGCCCTCTTATCTGTGTGCAGAGTTTCCTCTTCTCCCTTCTCTTCATATATATTTCCCCCCACTTTCCATTCTTAGTCAGCCTCCCCCTTTCACTACCATCCTATCCGAGTGCAGCAATTACCCCCTCCCTTCCCTTCCATTCATATGCAGCCTTTCCCACTTTTCCTTCTCTCCTATCCAAGTGCAGCCTTTCCCCCTCTCCCTCCTTGCCCCCGATGCAGCACCTCTCTCCCTCCCTTGATCAACAGTGATCTCCAGTTGCTGCTGACCGTGCTGGCTCAGAGAATCAAAATGGCGGCTGCAACCTCTTGCAGTAGTCTCACGAGAGTTTGTGGCCACCATTTAGAACAGCAGAGCTGGCACAGGAAGCAGCGATTGGGGGATCGCTGCTGACCGACAAACACCAAAGCCTCGAGTCCCCTACTTGAACCATTCGGATAGGTCTAAGAACTTGGGGCTTTCACGTGCGGCTTTCACCGCAACTGACAAAATTCCTGCTCAGATACAGCCAGGACTAGAGATTAAAGTATCTGTAATAAGAGTTTGTTATATGCTTGTTTGTACTTTTAAATTTCATCAGTTTTAGATTTAAAAACAAAAATACTAAGTCCCAACTGAGCCTTAGATAGTTCATTTTGGAAAGTAAGTTAAACATTAAACAAAACAAACAAAAATACCCTGTGAAAACCAGTTTTTCTCAATCACTTTAGAATTTCAAGGCTAGTAGTATAGTTGGATTTAAAAGGGTTTCTGGAGGCCAGCTCCATTGTCGAACCTTAGCTAGTTAGGTTTGGGGATCATCACCTCATTATTGGGAGTAGGCAATGAGAAATGGGTCTGTCCTTTAGGGCACATTCAGCCAGTTGGGCTTTTAGGCTATCCACAATGAATATGCATTTGAGAGATCAGCATAGTAACATAGTAACATAGTAGATGACGGCAGATAAAGACCTGCATGGTCCATCCAGTCTGCCCATGACAAACTCATATGTGTATACCGTACCTTGAATTTGTACCTGTCCTTTTCAGGGCACAGACCATATAAGTCTGCCCAGCAGTATTTCTCGCCTCCCAACCACCAGTCCCGCCTCCCATCACCGGCTCTGGTACAGACCGTATAAGTCTGCCCTCCCCTATCTTCGCCTCCCAACCACCACCCCCCTCTTCCCCCCAACTGCTCCGCCATCCAATTTCAGCTAAGCTTCTGAGGATCCATTCCTTCTGCTCAGGATTCCTCTATGCATATCCCACGCATGTTTGAACTCCGTTACCGTTTTCATCTCCACCACCTCCCGCGGGAAGGCATTCCAAGCGTCCACCACCCTCTCCGTGAAAAAATACTTCCTGACATCTTTCCTGAGTCTGCCCCCCTTCAATCTCATTTCATGTCCTCTCGTTCTACCGCCTTCCCATCTCCGGAAAAGGTGCGTTTGCGGATTTATACCTTTCAAATATTTGAACGTCTGTATCATATCACCCCTGTTCCTCCTGAAAAGGCAGCACATGCAAATCTCTCTCATGTATATTCATTGTGGATATCCTGAAAACCCGACTGAGTGTGTCCCAAGTACTGGGTTGAGAACCACTGCTTTAGGATGGGGTGCTTCCCCTGGTGATCCCAATCTGCTACTGTCAGAGACAGGATTCCAGGTTTGATGGGCTGTTGGTTTGTCCCAGCTTGGGCAAAACAAAAAGCACTGAGGGAAAAGAGACTCCAAAGCACACCAGTCAAAGAGCATTCCTTGCTTTAATGTTGTTAAGTTATCAGCAGACCTTTTAAATAGATTGGAGAACAGCATGAGTGAAACCAGCATGGTGTTCTGTCAGTTTTGTCAGTTGGGCTGGAGGTTAGAACGTAAGAAAAATAAGAGGAGATAAAAATCTTCCTCCACCTCATCCCACCCAAGTGGTCAATTCTTAATCAGGCTCCAAATGGTTGATATTTAAGCGTCTATGAATGGGTACCACACAGTACAGTATCATAGCACTAGAACCTTACCTAGCATAAAAAGCTGTTACGTATGCATCTGAATTTCCATTTTCTGAGGTCTGGGTTTTTTGTGTTTACTTGTGTGTGCTAATAGAATATTAAAGTGTGTTCTAATTTTTTTTTGTTATGTTTATACTGTTAATCTGCATACTAATCTTTTTTTCATGATTATTTTTTTTTATCCTAGCAACTAAATTATCAGTGGCTCAGGACAGGCCAGTTTTTTCTCAGTTCTGTTACTTACAACTTAGCGTGGAATCCTCAAGGTAATGTAAAAATGTAAACTGTATGTACAAAGGTTTTTCCAGTGCATGCCAGCCATGTACTAAATTATTTCGTTTTATTTCTTGATGTTCTGGCAGTGGGGTAACTGGGATAAGCTAATATATCTCTTAGAATTATTTTAGATTAGTAAAATTAGCCCAAAATCTGTGCAGCCATAAACTGCATTAATACATTAGCATGCACTAACACGCATTAATGGATGTTATTAACCAAAGATCCTATTTTAAGCACATGTCGTTTACCACAGATTCTGTATTATGCAGTGGGGTCTGTTTAGTTGTTAATGCATGTGAATGGCATTAGTGCAGTATAGTAAATCATTTTGGGGCCCTTTTACAAAGGCACAGTAAGGTAAGCCAAATTGGCCTTAACCACTGGGGTAGCGCAGGAGCCTGGCGGTAGTTCCGAAGTTGGCACACATAGTTTCCCGCAAGGACGTTTCTGGCAGTAATCGGCAACATGGCCACATTGCCGCGTGCCGCCTGATTACCACGCGGTTAGTGCCTGAGCCTTACCGCCAAGTAAATAGGAGGCAGTAAGGGCTCACGTGGTAAATGGCCTGGCACTAATTTTGGACTTTGCACCTGGCTATTATTGCTTTAAATAGAAATGAGGCTTTTAGGCAGACGCGCTAACAGGTGGCCTGAGCGCGCAGGAAAATCACCTGCTAAAAGTAGTGCAGGCCACTTTTTAGTGCATCTTTGTAAAAGGACCCCTTTGTACCTAAGAACTAAATACAGAATCGCCTAACCCTTGAAAATAGGGTCTTGTGCTTTCCTGTTTAGAAAAAATTCCATTACCCTGTCAGTGGATGAATATTTAGCAAAAAAAAAAAAAAACAGCACAAAGGGCCTTTAAAAACAAAAGGGAACACAATTCTTTCATTAAAATAATCCTTTAATAGTGAACTTTGATTGAAGAAAGACCCGACACGGGCCGTGTTTCGGTGTTACTGCACCTGCGTCAGGGATCTCCGGATAAAATGTAGTGCAAAGCTCACACACAGCAGCAGCGTAAGTCGCAGTGGATGATTCCATTGTGACTTACGCTGCTGCTGTGTGTGAGCTTTGCACTACATTTTATCCGGAGATCCCTGACGCAGGTGCGGTAGCACCGAAACACGGCCCGTGTCGGGTCTTTCTTCAATCAAAGTTCACTAGTAAAGGATTATTTTAATGAAAGAACTGTGTTCCCTTTTGTTTTTAAAGGCCCTTTGTGCTGTTTCTTTTTGCTTGGTCTTTTTCTGTACTTGGTTCCCTCTCTTTGTCACATTATAGTGGATGAATATTTACAATGTTGTGGAAAAGAGATTCAGGTTAACATAACAAAGATCCAATGTACAAAACTTCATTAACACTAATGTAAGTTTTAAATGCTTATCGTATTAGAAAAAGCTGACAGATAATTTATAAATGTTATCAAAAATGCAATCTTGTGAAAAAATTAATAAAGGACATCAGTCAAAGGACTTTCATTCCCAAATAATACTGGATCTTTCAGCAGTGTTTTCTCCTTCAAGATGGGCAGACATATGGTCCCCAATTTTTTAGAATGTCATAGTTTCCAAATGTCTGTCTTATGTATTTCTCTTTAAATTAGTGCCTTTATGTTCTGCTAAAGACACTAAAATATGTTTTGGAAAAGTTTCATTGCCATTAAAAATAAAACACTAAGAAGAGAAGACCAGCTATCTTGATGTGCTTTCTTCCCTTGTCGTGTAACAAAAGATGTTGCAGCAAAAAGGCACCAGGGGCTTCCAGGATAAGGATAGCAAAACTTTTTTTGTAAGACCCAACCCGGGCTGTGTCTCGGCATACGTGCCTGCATCAGGAGTCTGTAAAACATAAGAGAAATGGATGGGACTTGACACACCACCTTTCTATGGTTACAGATAAACAGCACAGATTAACCCATTAGTGCCCAGTGTTCACATATGGGAACAAATCAGTTTGTTCCCATATGGCTGCTTATGGGAACATTGGGCATTAATGGGTTAAAAATCATGTGTGTAATGTGTACATCTAATAGTTAAACAAGAATTACAGAATGAGGTAATCAGAATTTATTCACTTGATGTTTTTCTATCTTTGTTATAACAAAGTGCAATATTAAACATATGAAGGTAAGTTATGTGACCATCATTCTATTGAAATAATAATTAGTGAGCAAGGAGTGTTTAATTCTCACCAATATAATAAAATCCACTTGTATAAAAGTGCTATCCAAAAAAAAGAGTTGCAGCAATCCTTAAAAAAAAAAAAAAATCAAAGTAAAAGTATGTCTGTGGATGATAACCAAAATCTGCAATAGGTTAGACACCCCTGACAATGCCTCCAACACAATCTTTTTTTTCGAAGGCCATCTTAGCCTTCCTTATCAGCGCTTTGCATTTGACTTGACATTCCTTATGTTGTGATTTATTATTTTCAGTCAGTTCCTTCTTCCATTTTCTGAAGAATTTTCTTTTAGCTCTAATAGCTTCCTTCCCTCACTTTTTAATCTGTCGTTTGGTCTTCTGTCCTCCTTTTTTTAATATGCAGAATATATTTGGCCTGGGCTTCCAGGATGGTGTTTTTGAACAGCATCCACGCCTGATGTAAATTTTTGAGCCTCACAGCTGCTCCTCTGTTTTTTTCCACCGTTCTTCTCATTTTATCATAGTCTCCTTTTTTCGCTAACATATTTGATTTCCTATGTATACTTACTTCAAAGCTAATATCAAATCCGATCATATTATCACTGTTATCAAGTGGCCCCAGCACCATTATCTCCCGCACCAGATCATGCGCTCCACTAAGGACTAGGTCTAGAATTTTTCCTTCTCTCGTTGGCTCCTGTACCAGCTGCTCCATAAAGCTGTCCTTGATTTCATCAAGGAATTTTACCTCCCTAGCGTGCTCCGATGTTACATTTACCCAATTAATATTGGGGTAATTGAAATCACGCTTGGGATTGTGTACAGTGTGAAAGATTCCCCTGAAGCAGCTACTATATCTAGCGAAACAGGGCTTCCCTGTCGGGACCTTTCGAATGTTAAAAGAATATTTTGAATACGGCTGGACTTTCTAAGCATTCTTATATGAAGATAAGTACTTTTGCCAAGCTTGAATGTATTTATAAACAGAGTCTCTCATGCATCTGTTTGTTGGAACTAGAATTTTACAAATTATTGAGTGGAGTTTTTTTTGAGACCCATGACTGATAAGGCCTCCTCATTATACAAAAGGCTTGTCCTTTGAAAACGAGGATCAGCCGAGTAACCTGAGGTCTTTTTTTCTCCACTTTATGGTTACATTAATGGTTTCCAACAAATACGTTGCATACGGGTAGGAGGTGACAGTATTATTGATAATAGATCCTACTTATTCCGAAATATTACAGTAATTGAAATCACCCATTATTATTTTGTTGCCCAGTTTGTTTGCATCCCTAATTTCCTTTAACATTTCTGCATCCGTCTGTTCATCCTGGCCAGGAGGAAGGTAGTACACTCCTATCACTATCCTTTTCCCCTTTACACATGGAATTTCAATCCACAGTGATTCCAAAAAATGTTTTGTTTCCTCCTGAATTTTCAATCTATTTGATTCAAGGCTCTTGTTAATATACAATGCTACCCCTTCACCAATTCGATCCATCCTATCACTACGATATAATTTGTACCCCGGTTTAACAGTGTCCCACTGGTTATCATCCTTCCACCAGGTCTCAGAGATGCCTATTATATCTAATTTTTCATTTAGTGCAATATATTCTAACTCTCCCATCTTATTTCTTAGGCTCCTGGCATTCGCATATAGACATTTCAAAGTATGTTTGTTGTTCCTATTTACATCATGCTTAGTACTTGACAGTATTAATTTGCAATCTTTTGTCTGATTTTTATTTAAGGACACCTGATCTACTATGGTCTCTTTTGCAACCTCACTATCAGGATACCCTATCTTCCCTATTTTGGTGATATCTTTGAAAGATACCTTATCCCAAACCATGCGCTTTTGAACGACTGTCGGCCTTCTCCCCATTTCTAGTTTAAAAGCTGCTCTATCTCCTTTTTAAATGCCGATGCCAGCAGCCTGGTCCCACCCTGGTTAAGGTGGAGCCCATCCTTTCAGAATAGGCTCCCCCTTGCCCAAATGTTGGCCATTTCCTAACAAATCTAGAACCCTCCTATCTGCACCATCGTCTCATCCACGCATTGAGACTCTGGAGCTCTGCCTATCTCTTGGGCCCTGCGCATGGAACGGGTAGCATTTCAGAAAATGCTACCATATACCGTAGAGGATCTGGATTTGAGCTTTCTACCTAAGAGCCTAAATTTGGCTTCCAGAACCTCTCTCCCACATTTTCCTATGTCTTTGGTACCTACATGTACCAAGACAGCCGGCTCCTCCCCAGCACTATCTAAAATCCTATCTAGGTGACGCGTGAGATCCGCCACCTTCGCACCAGGCAGGCAAGTCACCAGGTGATCCTCACTTCCATTCACCCAGCTATATGCCTAATGATCGAATCACCAACTACAACCTAACCTTTCCCTCCCGGGCAGCTCTTTGAGACATATCCTCGGTGTGAGAGGATAGTATATCCCCTGGTGGGCAGGTCCTGGCTACAGGAGTACGTCCTACTTCACCAGGGTGATGCTCTCCTTCTAGAAGACCTCCCTCCTCCAAGGTAGCACAGGGGCTACCAGACTGGAGGTGGGACTTCTCTACAACATCCCTGTAGGTCTCTTCTGTGTACCTCTCTGTGTCCCTCAGCTTCACCAAGTCTGCTACTCTAGCCTCAAGAGAACGGACATGTACTCTGAGAGCTAGGAGCTCTTTGCATCGGGCACACCCATATGACATCTCACCAACTGGGAGATAATCATACATGTGACACTCAGTGCAAAAGACTGGATAGCACCCCTCTTGCTGCTGGACTGCTGGCTCCATTTTAGTGTTTTTGAGTTTTTCAATAATTTAAAACTTGCTACAGTATTAAGGATATTAGCCTAATATAAAAGTGTCTTTTAGTTTATACAGTATATTGTATGATTTATTTAGTGTTTCCTTTTTAGATCGTAATGAAATGTATTTAAAACTCTGTAAGAGCACTCCTTGCTTGTTACACTAATTAAAATAACTGACTATAAATGAAGAGTTGTCCTAGGGGTGGGCGGGTGTTGGGGAGGGTAAAGAACTTTTATGCATGAAAGTAGAGCGGGACTTGGGTGTGATTGTATATGGTGATCTTTAGGTGGCCAAACAAGTAGAAAAGGCAACGGTGAAAGCTAGAAGGATGCTTGGGCGCATAGGGAGAGGAATGGCCAGTAGGGAAAAGGAGGAGATGATGCCCCTGTATAAGACTCTGGTAAGACCTTATTTAGAATATTATCTACAGTTCTGGAGCCTGCACCTTCAAGAAGATATAAACAGGATGGAATTGGTCCAGAGGGCAGCTACTAAATGTTGGTGGTCTTCATCATAAAGTGTATGGAGACAGATTTAAAGTTCTCAATATGTATACTTTGGAAGAAAAGCAGGAGAGGGGGAGATATGATAGAGGTGTTTAAATACCTATGTGACATAAATGCACAGGAGGCGAGGTTCTTTCAATTGAAATGAAGCTGTGGAGCGAGGGGGCATAAGATGAAGGTGAAAGGAGAGAGACTTAGAATTAACCTGAGGAAATACTTCTTCACAGAAATGGTGGTGAATTCGTGGAACAGCCTCCTGGTGGAAGTGGTGGAGACAAATTCAAGAGCGCTTGGGACAAGTGCATAGGATCTGTAAGGGAGTGATGGGGACAGTAGATGGCATGGATGAGCAGACTGAATAGGCCATATGGTCTTTATCTGACTACATTTTTCTCTGTTTCTATGTTAAAAAGATATACGTGTGCTAATATTAATCATGGTGGAGAACCCTGCACAGTAATATGGGTGCATATACTTGCATACTAATCTCTATAGTGGCAATTTAAATTTTAAAACACAGATAACAAAGCTATATTCACTCTGTTCCTACTTAATACATCTGAAATGTATAAAAAACATGTTATAGATTTAGAAAAACCATGGGTCTAACTTTAACGCAGATCTTCTCATTATCATATCAATGAATATTTAAATATGCAAAACCTCAAAATCAACTTGTTGCCACAATGCCGCATCTAAATAAAAGATCAAGGTACCCCTAAACTGCTCAAAACTCCAATTTAATATGAATGTCCCCGCAAAATACATACATTTTAATACCTGCGCATATAATCTAGAGCTGCTCAATATGCATTAAAGCCTGTAGTTTGGATTGATACTAACATATACCAAGGCTGTACATTCTTTTACAAAGAAAAAAAAAAGAGATCCCAGGGGGATTGGAGAAAAACACTTACCAGCATACAGTGTCAACTCAAAATGCACCAAACCATCCCTGTTTGAGCACTTCTCAGTAATAGCTTCAATACAAACTGCACCGAAACAAAGAATCTGTGTAAAAACTTGCAGCTCATGTGCGAGTGGGACTGTGTGAAAAACTCTAAAAATACACTAAAAATGACTCTCATGGGAGTCCCAAAAGTGTGTATGTATTATGTGTGTGTGTGTGTGTATATATAGATATGATTTATTATACACTTCTGAATAATTTGTGTAGAAAAATAGCGCATAAAAAGATGAAAAATGGAAAGTTTCATAATGCTGGTCACAAATTCTGACTCAATTTTTTTTTTTTTTTTTATTGGCAGTATAATATATTACAAATGTGATGAACAATCACAAAAATACATAACTCCATTTCATTATTTAAACCAGATGATGCTACAGTATCAAATTAAAAAAATCAAACATTGTTCCTGCTGTAATAAAACTTGTGCAAATGTTCTTCCTATCTTAAAAATACAACGGGGCAGTGATATTACCCCTTCTGATGTTACTTCTGTGTTTAATCGTTCTACTTTTGACCTTCCTAGTTTTGGACATGGACACACAATATATATATACCGCTCTCTCTGTGTTACAATCAGAATGATGATGTAATGGGTATGATTTCCCAGTTCTTTGTGCAGAAATTGTTATAGGCATTGATGTACAAATATAACGTGAACCACATGGGTGAAGACCTAAAGTCAAATCTATGTGGACAATTGTCCTGGGAAGAGTGGATAAGGCAATGATCTTGATAATTCTCCCACAGGAATTTTCAATAGTGAGTCTCATGTCCTGAAAATGATAGCCTTCTAGAATATGCCAATGCTTCCTCAATATTTAACAAAAAATGCCCAACATTGAAAAGAGAGGCCCCTTCTGTTTCCATTTGTTCCTCCTTGCCCTGAGACGACCGATGTTTCCAATTGTGCTCTGCTTCAGGGGGAAGATGGCAGTAATTTCTCTACTTGCTCCTTTCTCTCTGCGTCATCAATAGCCTGCCTGTGAACTATGGATGATGAGAAATTGGGGACCATAATATACTGTCTGTTTTGAGGAAGAAATACTGTCGGAAAAAGATCTTCAGTTTGATTTGGGAATGTGAAACTTTCACTGATGGTTCCCTTTTATTATTGATTTCTTTTCAGAAGTTAAGGTTGTATTAACTATATCAGCCTTTTTTGATATTGTGAAAAGTTAGCTGTTCATTTTATGCAGTTTGCATTTATAGTGAATTTAATATTAATTTGAAATGAGCTAATGAGACTTAGGTATGCTGAATAATTGCTTACCTGTGAGCAAAATGAAAAATGTATGTAAAGAAAAAAATTAATGCAGACCGATCAACCAGAAAAGCTTGATTACTGCTCAGTGAGATACAGCTGAGACAGTAATTGTATAAATAGAATCTAGCATACAAGTTGAGAGACTCTTTGATAAGTTGTCTTGCTTGAAATCTCCACTTAAAAATTAAAGTCGAGAAATCTAATGTTGCTCCTTGATTTAGCTCTGACTTGAAACACGGGAAGAGAATAGTATGTATTGCAGAATGTTGTTGGAGAACATCAAGGCTTGAAGAGGATTTATTATCTGTAAGACCTCTGTTAGAAGAATATTGACAGCAAATAAATGAAGCAAGATTTTCCTATTTTTTAAAAAAAGAAAATTTCCAATACTCAATTATTACAGTTAAATCTTTGGTTCAAAAGAATAGAGGAGTAACAGTGTCCTACTCTTACCGCAGATCACTTTGCGAATGATTGTATTAAGAAACTCTCTGATTATATCTTCCTGTTTTGTCTGTACCTGTCACGTCTCTGGATCTATCTAGTTTTCTAATTTGGTCTGTGTGTTTTAACCTTTTTTTTAATGATTTGATATAAGTAAATTCTAAACTTTCATCTTGTCTGTCCTTTGTGTCTAATATCCTCTCCTGAGTGGGTGACTGTACCTTTTTCTGACCACTTTAAATTGCAATTTAAGGGCCCTGTTTACTAAGCTGCACTAGAGACGAGTTAGCGTTTTTAGCGTGCACTAAACACTAGTGTGAGCTAACTGTGTAGGTGCCCACAATATTCCTATGCTAATTTTGTGCACAAGCTAAAAACGCTAGCGCACCTTAGTAAACGGGGCCTTAATTTTTGTCTTAGTATGGGTCAGATTTCTAATAGCTTAAAGAGACATAGAATTACCTCTAGTTAAGCTCTGAAACTCTTTGCTAGAGGATGTAGTAACAATGGTTAGCATATCTGGGTTTAAAAAAAAGGTTTGGACAAGTTCCTGGAGGAAAAGTCCAAAGTCTGTTATTGAGACAGACATGGGGAAGTCACTGCTTGCTGTGGGATTAGTAGCATGGAATGTTAATACTGTTTGGGTTTCTGCCAGGTACTTGTGACCAGGCTAGATGGACTATTGGCCTGACCCAGTTGTCTATTCTTATATTTTTATGTAAAGATTGACAGTGATTCTTTTTGGGCCAGAGTTTCCACTCAAATCAACATGACTCTAACTGATCCAGTTATTATGAAATCAGTTTGGGATCATGTTATTGATTCCACTTTAGATTATATTACCTTTTTAAGGGAGAAGAATGTGTGATCTAATAAACCTTCGCCTTGGTTCACTGATTCTTTAAGAGAGCAGAAATAAAATTGTATACATCTCTGTAACCAGGTACCTCTCTTGTGAAGCCAGGGATAGAACAATCTCCTCCAGCCACAGGCTTCCGGTACAATGAAGAAATAGATGTCCACCAGTAACTTCAATCTTAAGGACTTTTATTCCATGCATGTTTCTAGTACACAGTTCCAACAGCAGCATAGCACATACCAGGATTCAATACAGGCTTTCAGGCTCCAGCCTGGGCTCTTTATCCAGTGCACAATAAACAGTAATTCAATTCCCAAGACAAACAGTTCTTTCAGTTCATCATCACAGTTCAGTCACCAAGCAGCAGTTTCTACCCTCTATCCTCTTTACCTTCAGGAGAGTTCAATATTTTAGGGACTCCTTCTACCCAAGGGTTTTCCCCTGCATCAGCTTCACAGTGAATTCAATACTTTTGGGACTTCCTCTCACCCAAGGAATCTCAGCCTGCTTCAGTACTTTAGGGACCTCCCTGCCCAAGGGTTTTCAGCCTGTAACTGCTTCTCTCCTGAACCGAGCTCAACTGCTGGGACTCCTTCCCACCTGCCTAATCAATCCCTGGCTTCAGCTACCACCACCAATCATTCTCCTTCCATTAGCTTCCTCACACCCAAACCAGCTGAGTTAAGCATTAGACTAATGAGACCAATGATGAGCTCCTGCACACAGGGTTTCCTAACTCTCTTTCCGCCTAGTGGCAGCCACTCTACACAACCTGCCAGCTTACCCCCATGTCTTCCCTGATTGCAGCTAGGAGTCCAGTCCGGGTTCTTCATCTCCCCCTCTGGCTCCTTGCCTGCAATGCCTTCTGGGACTTTTATTTCAGACTGAAACTGCCTTAACCCAACTATCCTGGAGGTGACTTTATCACAACATTTAGAAAGGAATTGGTGGAAAAGCCCAAACCTCTCTGATAAACTTGCTTGGAAAACAGGCATTAAAGACCTATAACATTGCTGAGGCTGAAAAACATATTATTAAAATGAAATTGATAATTTTCAGAGCACTAAAAAATTGTTTCAGCTTGTAGACAACCTTATAGTTCCACCAGCTTTTGGAATTCTGTCTTATAATTTTCAACCTTCTGCTCAGGATATAGCCAGTTTCTTTTCTAATAAGGCTGAGACTATTTGTGCCAATTTCAAAATTATCGTTTTCTTTAACTAGTTAATCTTCAGATAAATTTAGTTCAGAAATTGGAGCAGATCAATTGTGGGTTACATTTGTTCTGTCAACTCAAATGTGTCGTCTCTGTTACAGAAACATTCATCTTGTCATTGTGTATTGAATAAATGTCCTAGTTTTTGTTGACGCTCCTCTCGCAATCATTTCGTGGTTACTTTTGTTTTTCAATAAACTTTTTGGATAAGGAATATTACCACCTGATATGGGCCACATACCCTCAAATTCTATATAGCGTGCCTAGAGATTGTCGCTGAAATCGGTGTGGATTCTATAATACGCGTAATTTAACAAGTTGAGTGCTGACAACAGCACTTAACAAGCAATTATGAGCACTAATTGGCACTGATTAGAATTTAGGCGCAGAAGTCACTAAGCGCATTCTGTAATGATGTGCACCGAACTTCTAACATGTGCAGACAAAAAGGAGGATGTTGTGGGCGTTCCAAAATTTACGTGCCTAGTTATAGAACATGGCCCAGGATTGCCAGGATTTACGCCACATTTTCGTTGTTGTAAATGGATATGTGTAGGTTTAGATGCTGAAATATCAACTAAGCGTATTCTGTAATCAATGATTATAGAATATGCTTAGCATTGATTTTAGCTCTGTTTTTTTTAAGGCGCTATATATAGAATCTCCCCCATAGTGCTTACTCCCATACCCAAATCACAGGACTCAGATTTATTTTCTCCTTCTAATTTTAGACCAATTGCGGGTATTCCATTACTTACTAAACTTTTGGAAGATTTATAAGCAGGCAATTATCTGATTATATAGAAACACTAGTAAAAAAGCCCCGTTTCTGATGCAAATGAAACGGGGGCTAGCAAGGTTTTCTTCTGTGTGCATGTGGGAGTGTGTGTGACCCTGCCCTCTGCCCTCTCTCCCTTCCCCTGTGCTGTCTGTCCCCTCCCCCCTCGGAGTCGAGTCCTTCAGTGTTAAGTTTCCTGCTGTGTTTGTGTTACAGAGATAGTGAGGGCTTCTGCCCTCTCTCCCCTCCCCCCTCTGAGTCCTTCAGTGTTACAAAGAGAGCGATTTGATTTCGTGCTTTGCTGTGTTTTTCTTCACTGTTTGTGTTACAGAGAGAGCGAGGGCGGGGCAGACACTCATGGGGAAACCGGATATCTCTCCCCCTTCACACTTCTGGCTGGAGGCTTCATTTAGAACGTTGGTGGTGCCTTTTATATATAGAGATTTTCATGTGTACACTATTCACAATTTGCTTTTAGAGCTAAATATAGCACTGAAACTATGTTGTTAACAATGATCTCGGAGAAAAGAAAGCCTTTAAGCCAGGGTAAACAGATCTTTTTACTACAATATGATATTTCAGCTGCCTTTGATACTGTAGATCATGATTTATTACTGCAGAGATTAAGTGAATTAGGGATGGCAGGATCTGTTTTGAGCTGGTTCAGGGACTTCCTGCTCAAGCAATGTTACTGTGTTTGGAAAAATGACAATTTTTCTCAGTTTGTGTTCAACCTTTGGTGTACCCCAGGGTTCACCTCTGTCACCTTTTGTTGTTTAATTTTGAGATCTCTGGGAACAATTTCACAGGGGGCAGTGAAAGATTATTTTCGTATGCTGATGACACATTAATATGTTGGTTAGTGTGTGCCAAATTGTAGTATACTTTTGAGAAAATTTGTTATTCTATGGACAGAATCCAGTGTTGGGCAAATACCAGTATGCTCAAGTTAAATACTAATAAGACAGAAGTTCTTTGGTTCCAGAATCCATCAGTTTTAATTCCTCCCAATATTATATTGCCTCAGGGTAAAACTTTACCTATAATACAAAGGTTGTGGGTGTCATGTTGGATTCCTTTCTTACTTCGAACGTCATGTGATGAATCTATGAACGAAAACCGATACCTGGAAAGCAAATATAAACTTAACGGAAACTAATATAGCACAGAATAAACAGGAGATAAACTATTTAGCCAACTTCTAATTACTCATCCTGATAACCAAATCTAAATATATACTTTTTGAAGTAAGGATTTATTTAAAAAAAAAAAAAAAGTTTCCAATTGAGAAAGGGGGAAAGGGAAATGGGACTTGATATACCGCCTTTCTGAGGTTTTTGCAACTACATTCAAAGCGGTTTACATATATTCAGGTACTTATTTTGTACCAGGGGCAATGGAGGGTTAAGTGGCTTGCCCAGAGTCACAAGGAGCTGCAGTGGGAATCGAGCTCAGTTCCTCAGGATCAAAGTCCACTGCACTAACCACTAGGCTACTCCTCCAAATCATACTTATTGTTAGCAAATGTGACCAGGCATTTACATGGACATTTTAAGAAAGAAGGAAGCTTCCATGGCCAAAACCCTAGGCTTCAGCTTTAGGAACTACTTCCTCCGAAATTGTCTGTCTAGCCATGTCTTGAAGCAAATAGATCTGTTGGCCACAAAAGAAACACTCTTCTTAGTAAAGTATCATTTCAAAATTGCATTTTTCTCAATTTCAGAAGAAACTTTTACCAATAATGTAGCTCGTTTAGAAACCACATCATGAGATGACTCTAAAAACTGAGAGACATCCAGGCTATCAGCTGAAACTATCTGACCTATTTCTCCTTTACCTCTAGTCTGTTGAGAGCTCCTTAAAACATAAAATATATTCTCGACCCTCAAAGAGTTAGCCTGAGGATATATTGTAATACTTTCTTAAGATACATTTTCAAGAGCTCCAAAGGAGATAATGAGTTACTGGAAGATTCAGTAGTCTAAGATTTTAAATCTGATGTTGATTTTCCATCACTTACAGCTGAGAATGTAGTGTTACTGTCTCTACAGTAAAAGATAGCTATTTCTTACTGTAGAGACGACAGAATATTGCAAACTAGCCAATGAGATATCAATTTTCTGCAAGCATGAGTCCACTTTAGTAATCTCTTGTTCCTGAAATTTTATTGACCCATCTTGTAAAAATTTACAAAGTAAACAAATAGTTCCTTGAAGTGAATGCTTAATCCTTGTGACTACTTGCCAAATATCCTGTAGAGAAACAAATGTCCCCTTTTGGCCATAGTTGGAAGGAATTTGAACAGCTGCAGGAATTGGGGCTCTATCAAGATTCCCCACAGTCCCTGTAGAACTAGATATTTCTCCCTGATAAACCAAAGAAAAGGAACTAGTTTCAGCTTGTACAGGCATGCTGGTTCCAGATAACAATTTAACAGCAAGTTGAGGAGAGAGAGAGAGAGAGAGAGAGACAATGGACGGGGAGAGGGTACTCACTGTTCTGCTGTCCCCTGTGCACCAGCACTTACAATCTATTCTTTCCTCTTCTTCCCCATAACAAAAGATGATAAATCCCCGTCTCCTGCTCCTCCAGGCTCCAAAGGGGCATGACCTGCTCCTTTGGTCATGCATCTGCAGGCCACCTACCGTGGTAGGGCCCTGCTGTTATCAGGCCTCATGCCCCGGGTGATGTCTTCACTAGCAGGGCGCTACCACTGTAGCTGCCTGCCCGATCGGCAGAGGGTAAGGATCCAGTCCCGGTCAAATGTCAGCTCTGAGAGGTATTATGTTTGATGTAATTCCTGATATGTATTACTTGGGCTTCTTATGTCGTAAGCCGCCTTGGACCTCTTGTTGGGATTTGTGTGGTAAATAAATCCTGTATTAGATTAGATTAGTTTAACATTCCCAAAAGGGGAAATATTGATCTATCTGGTCCTGCTAATTTAGGTCAAATTTCTTCATTCTCATTTCTTTCTGTAGTGTTAGAGAAGACTGTTTTTAAATCAACTGGGGTTTTTTTTAGACTTGAACAATGTTTTGGATGATCATCGGTATGGATTTAGAAGATTTACATAGTATAGAAACCTCATTATTATCTGCAGTAAATGCTATCTGAATAGGAGCTGACACAGGTGAATATGTTGCATTAGCTATTACAGCAGAATTTGATATTCTAAACCAAGAAATTCTTTTTAATAAATTAGCTGCTGCTGTTTTAGGTGAATCAGTTATTGATTGGTTGGTTTTGGTCTTTACTTTCTGAGTTCTCTCAGTATAGTGTTTTAAAAGACTTGTTAAACAGAGAGGTATCGAGTTGCCCATTCATATCACCTTTCAGAAACAAGGAATAGATCCTTAACTAACTGGTCAATCTGAGTAGAACAATTAACAATGGAAGTCAGACTGGTGGAGAATTTTTCAATTCATTTTTTTGTATACCACTAATATCCCCTTTCCAGAATTCAGTGTGGTTTACATTCTAGGTGAGACAAAAGCAGATAGTGTTAGTGTGAGGTATGAGAAACATTAGAGATCATTGGTGTAATGTATAAGACTAAAAACATTAAAGGAAAGGATAATGAATGTTACTAGGAAGTAGAAGTCATGATAGATTATTGTGAAGCCATCCTGGGGAAGAGAAAGGTCTTTAGCCTCTTCCTGAAGCTGAGGTAGCTGTTTTCTGGTCTGATGGGAATAGGTAGAGAGTTCCATATTGGGACTCCAAGTACGGGGAATAGAGAGCTGAAAATCTTCTGATTTCGAATTGTCTTTTGAAATGGTGATGCTAGCATTAGTTGTTGTTTGTTGGATTTACAATGGCTATGACACAGCATTATTATCCCCAACGCTACCTCTGATGCTGCTCCGGCAAACTGGGGAATTCCTGTTGGTCTATGGGATATATGGACACGCTGGTTGGCTTCTGATCGATGGATAAGAAGATTGAGTGATGAGTATTATATCACCAGTATGGTTTGCTTAAACCAGAGCAGTGTTTGATAATTGTTTTTCCTGTGATCCTAACCCCGCGTTTATGGCTCTTTTTGACATTGTGAGAAGTTATTTCATGCACCTGGTATAGTGGAGTTTTTTTTTTCCTGTAATGTTGAGCCAGGCCCACGGCTTAGCTGTGATTGGCTAGGTGGTTCAACTGAGGTTTTTTTTCTCCGCTTTTCAGGTGTGCTGGAATGCTGTTATGTCTTGGAGTCCTCATGCATGGGTGATGATAATTACTTGTTTTGTTTGATTTTCTAATTTAATTTATTTGAGCTTGAGTGGATTTTTTGAGAAGTAGAGAAGCCAAGTTCAAATCCCACTGCAGTTCCTTGTGATTTTGGGCAGTTCACTTAACCTTCCATCTCTTGAGGTACAACTAAGGGGGGGTCTTTTACTAAATATTAATGCATGTGTGCTCCAACAGAACCCATTTTATGCCTATGGGCTCTGATGCAGATAACTTGTCCTAATCTTTAGTAAAAGACCCCCCTTAAATTGTAAGTACTCCAGGCTCATGAAAATACCTTGAGCTGCTACTGAAAAAATCATTGTGTATCTATGTAGACATGATCACATAATCTACAACAACTAAATGTTCAGGATAAGTGTATTTCTATGAATGACAAAAAAAAGTCCAAACAAAATAAAAAAATTATATATCATAAAATAGAAAAAATGGCATTTTTATAAACTTACTAGTAAAAAAGGCCCGTTTCTGACACAAATGAAACGGGTGCTAGCAAGGTTTTCCTTGGAGTGTGTATGTTTGTGAAGAGTGACTGTGTGCGAGAGAGAGTGAATGTGCGAGTGTGTGTGTGTGCCCCGAGCCACCCATACCCCTCCCAGCTCCAAGTTCCCCCCCCCCCCCCTTCACGGGTGTGCAGTATGGAATTCTCACACTCAGAGGGCCTTTTACTAAGCTGCGGTAGCGTTTTTAGTGAACGCTAATGATTAGCACATCCATAGGAATATATAGACATCTCTAGTGTTTAGCACGTGCTAATTAGTGTGTGCCAGAAGCACTATTGTGGATTAGTAAAAGGCCCTGTCAATTTGAAGAATACTGACTAAGGGCAGTTATGTGGTTTAATTGTAAATTAGCTCCAATTGACACCAGTTGTAGCCAACTGGTGATTAATTCCAATTAGCTAATTTAACAATTAAGTTGCATGTGTAACTGTTAGTATTCTGTAACTCAGTGGTTCCCAATCCTGGTCCTGGAGGCACTCTCCTGCTGGGGGGGGCTTGCACTCTCCTGCCTGTGTGGGGGGGGGGGGCGGCTGGCGGGCGGGCCAGTAGATCCAGAAACCTCCCCACCTCTGTCACAAGGAAAGCTCAGCAGCAGCAATGTCCAGCTAGCAGACGGTGTAGCTTTTTTTTTTTGTGCTCGGGACTGTTTGCGCATAGCCTATAGGAAGGGCCTTTGTAGCTTTTATGAAATACTAGCATACATCATGTTTGCATCTAAATTAGCAGGTAAAATGCTCGCACTTGCAGAGAGCAGATATAAATGTACATATGTGTGTGATATGTGCACTTGGAAATTTTATATAGTACTTAAATTGCAACTCTGCCTAAACTTTACCCTTGAGCATGTCTACAAGTACCATACTTTCAGATGTGACCTAATTTTACTAGAGCCCATCTACCTATAAAAATGGCTTATAAAATCATCCTACAAACACAAAAAAAGGGGTTAATCCACTAAATATCAGAGTACAAATGTAAAACAATTGTGGATTTCTTATACACCATATAAATGTAATTTACATATAATAAGAGAGGAAAAACGGCCTCGGAAGATTGCTGTTTCAGAATAAGCATACAGCACCCTGCAGACAGTCTTCAATCACTGGCCAAAAAAAAAAAGATCCTCCCTACCTAACATTTATATATTTACTAGTAAAAAAGACCCGTTTCAGACACAAATGAAACGGGCGCTAGCAAGGTTTTCCTCGGAGTGTGTTTGTTTGAGAGAGAGAGAGAGAGAGAGTGTGTGTGATAGTCACTGTGTGAGGGAGGGTGAATGTGCGAGTGTGTGTGTGAGAGAGAGAGTGTGTCCCAGGGTCCCTCCCTCTCCTTCCTTCCCTCCCTTTTCCAGGGTCCTCGTCCCCCTCCCTTCCTCCCAGTTCCAGGGTCGTCTTCCCCCCTCCCTCCCTCCCATTTCCAGGGTGCCCCCTCCCACTGCCCTGTGCTTCCATATCACAGGGTGCAGCCCAGGGTCCCCGGCTCGGCACCCACACGTTTCCCTCTAGGCAGCGCGATACCAGCTGCAGCCTGGGCACCTGAGAGGCATTGCAGGGCTGCAAGCGGAACTTGACGTAAGACGCATACCTCTCCCTCCCGTTCAGTTCCAACAGCATTGCTGGATGGAGCACAATCTGTCAGTGGCTCCCGCCACTTTCCGAGTTGGATGAGTACTGCGCAAGCGCCCCGCTACCCCCACTCAGCTGTCTCAAGGGCTTTCCCGTCCCCCAATCCGCTGGCTTAGTGGCATGTGCTGAGTTAATGTAAAGAAGCACAGAAATTATCCCTACTGTATTTAGCACTTTTCGAGGAGGAGGGGATTAGGCTTATGTTTGTGTGAGATTTTATGGCTTTCCTGTGCTATTTGGGGTGGGCTGCAGGTCGACTCGCACTGCTGGGTGTGTGGGCTGGCATTGGCATGCGGTGTGGCGAGCTGCAGGTCGACTGGCACTGGTGTTGCTTGGGCTCTCTCGTTGACGTCATCCGAGCCTTCAGTCCCAGGCACAGCCAATCAGAATGGAGGCACGGGCCCAGGCATCTTCATGGAACGTTCATGGTGCAAATTATTATATAGTAGTATTCTCA
>NW_021963627.1:0-69989 GCF_901765095.1 Microcaecilia unicolor | reverse complement strand
TCAGAACGTTGGAGGAGCGAATTATTATATTAGATGTCACATCGAAATTCAGGATTTCAGTTGAAGCACCTTCTTGAAGCACTTGTCAGGGCAGACTTTTTGTTGAAGGATGCCAGTGACAGTGGCTGTCTATTGCTGCATCTGTTTAGGTCCCAGGAGAAGGACACAATCTAAGCATAGGACTTAAGGCACATTGAGGCATATTTTCAAAGCACTTTGGGAGGCTAAGTTCCATAGGTTTCTATGGAACTTTGGGAGGCTAAGTGCTTTGAAAATGAGCCTCAAATTGTGTTTTTCTTTATTGCAGGATGTTGCATCACCCTTTGGCAGCTGCCTATTTGCATAATCCTTTAGTCCAAGAAATGGAACAAAGGAACAATTCAAACATAGGTCTTAATGGCACTTTATGGTCTCCCTGGTCAGGATATTTTCTGGTTTATTCATAGAAATATTTAATATCGACATCATCTAGTGCAGTTACCTTTTAAGTTGCAAGTGAAGGACTTATGTCACCTTATTGTTGCTTTTGTCAGAGTGGAGGGCTCAGAGAGGTAGCAACTGCGGTTGAGGGGGACTTTAAGAAAATAACTGGAGTATTCCAGCTTTTCTCCCAGCCATCATTACATAGGTTAGTTATTTTGTCTCGAGAATCCAAGAGGGTCATCCACCTTTTCTCTTTACTACCGTGACATAATTTCCACAAGAGCTGTTTTAACTTGGCTACTATGAAATATATGAAATATTGTGCCCAACATGAAGAGCTAATAGTGCCCCCCCTAGGAGCTGTGGGACTCTAAATGCTATACACCCTAACAAAATGCTCTATATTGAGATTGATATATGTATTTAATTGCTAGATATCATAATTGTTGCATGAATGTACAGTAGAATCCTGATTATTCTGTACGGAGGGTGGTCCAGAAAATCATAAATCAGGATAAAGAAAACAAGATTACAACATTACATATTAAACATTAGTTTTATTTTCATCAATATGTTCACAGAAAAAAGTATAAAATGCAGTAGTTCTATTCAAAAAGTACTATTTTAGTGCAGTGCTGTATTTCTTGTACATTCTGCATATACACTACTGTACACTAAAAAAGGAAGTAATTCTTAATTGCTTCAAGGCCGATTTTCATTTCTCTGCTGCAAGATCATGTAGTCTTTTCAGAAAAAGGATCTGGATTGACAAAATTAGAGACTCCTATCGTGGGATAGGAGGAAATGTCCTTCTCTTGATTAGGAATTGTTTATTTGAAAGAAAACAGAGCATAGGGTTAAATGGCCATTTTTCTCACGTGGAGGATGGTGAACACTTGCATGCCTCAAGGATCTGTGCTATTTAACGTATTTATAAATGATCTGGAAATCAGAACGATGAGTGAGTTGATTACATTTACAAATGACAGAAAACTATTCAGAGTTGCCAAAACACATGCGGATTACAGGAAGACCTTAGGAAACTGGAAGACTGGGCATCCAAATGGCAGATGATATTTAATGTGGACAAATGCAAAATGATGCATATTGGGAAGACTAGTCCAAATCATAGTTACCTGATGCTAGGGTTCACCTTAGCAATCAGCACTCAAGAAAAAGATCTAGGTGTCATTGTAGACAATACGCTGAAGTCTTCTGACCAGTGTGTGGCAGTGGTCATAAAGCAAACAGGATACTACAAAGTAATAGGAAAATGATGCAAAATAAGAAATTATAACGCCTCTGTATCACTCCATGGTGCAAACTCACCCTGAGTAATGCGTTCGATTCTGATCACAATATCCCCCCAAAATATATTGCTGAATAAGAAAAGGATTAAAAAAAAGAACAACCAAAATGATAAAGGGGATGGAACTCATCTCATACACTTGTGACCTGGATTGGTCACTGTTGGAAGCAGGATACTGAACTAGATTGACCATTGGTCTGATAGAGTATTGCTATACTTATGTTCTTAAGATATTCTGAAAAACAAAAGGACTGGCCATATAGATAGATGTGAATAAATGGGGCACATCCAGCACGTAGAGATGTTATTAAACACATTAATAAGGATGAGTCAGTGAATACTTGGTGTAATTGGTCTGGAGGAGTGGCCTAGTGGTTAGGGTGGTGGACTTTGGTCCTGGGGAACTGAGGAACTGAGTTCGATTCCCACTTCAGGCACAGGCAGCTCCTTGTGACTCTGGGTAAGTCACTTAACCCTCCATTGCCCCATGTAAGCCGCATTGAGCCTGCCATGAGTGGGAAAGTGCGGGGTACAAATGTAACAAAATAAATAATTCTGGTCACCGCATCTCAAAAAAGATATAGCGGAATTAGGAAAGGTACAGAGAAGGGTGACGAAAATGATAAAGGGGATTGGATGACTTCCGTATGAGGAAAGGCTGAAATGGCTTGGGCTCGTCAGCTTGCAGAAAAGATGCCCAAGGGGACTTATATAAAATACTGAGTGGAGTGGAAGGGGTAGACGTGAATTGCTTGTTTACTTCTTCCAAAAATACTAGGACTTGGGGGCTCGCAACGAAGCTACGAAGTAGTAAATTTAAAACAAATCAGAGAAAATATTTTTTCACTCTTCAAGTAATTAAACTCTGGAATTAATTGTCAGAGAATGTGGTAAAAAGCAATTAGCTTAGCAGAGTTTAGAAAAGGTTTGGATAGCTTCCATAAAGAAACGTCAATAAGCCATTATTAAAATGGACATGGGAAAATCCACTGCTTCTTTCCGGGATAAGCAGCTCAAAATGTATTGTACTGTTTTTGGGATCTTGCCAGGTACTTGTGACCTGGATTGGACACTGTTGGAAACAGGCAAAAGTTTGAGAAACAGAGAGAGGCTTAAAAAGTCAATTTTCTCGATGGAGAAATAAAGATAGTGGATTGTCACAGGTTCTGTACTGGGACTGGTGCATTTTATTATAGTAATTGATGGCAGATAAAGACCTGTACGTTCTATCCAGTCTGCCCAAGATAAACTCATTTTACATGGTACGTGATACTTTATATGTATACCAGAGTTTGATTTGTCCTTGCCTTTCTAAGGGCACAGACTATTGGATTCATTGCGGAAAACAGATTTAACTCCAGCTCAGTGATGTTGGTGATCAAGAAATCAAATAGAAAGTTAGGAATTATTCAGAAATTGATTCAGTATAAAACAGGAAATATTATAATGTCTTTGATCAGTTCTTGCCATGTTGGGACACAGACGTAAGAAGCTTGCTAATGAATCATCTTACCTTCCTTCTACTGGATCTTGCTTTGCTTGTGATTCCTTTTCTGTGCCTAATTTCTGCTCCACTTGTGGTTCCTGATTCTGCCTATTTTCCACCTTGCCCTCGGCTCAGCTTTTCTGTTCATGATCTTGCCTAGGGTGAGTTGGCACAGTTGAACCAGCCCAACACAAGGCATGACCCTCCCCCCTTAATCCCTCAGTGAACACTAATCCCCTCCCACTCCCCAAAGATAAGTACATAAGTAATGCCATACTGGGAAAAGACCAAGGGTCCATCGAGCCCAGCATCTTGTCCACGACAGCGGCCAATCCAGGCCAAGGGCACCTGGCAAGCTTCCCAAACGTACAAACGTTCTATACATGTTATTCCTGGGATTGTGGATTTTTCCCCAAGTCCATTTAGTAGTAGTGGTTTATGGACTTGTCCTTTAGGAAACCGTCTAACCCCTTTTTAAACCCTGCCAAGCTAACCACCTTCACCATGTTCTCCGGCAACGAATTCCAGAGTTTAATTATGCTTTGGGTGAAGAAACATTTTCTTGGATTTGTTTTAAATTTACTACACTGTAGTTTCATCGCATGTCCCCTAGTCAATTTGCAAATTGACTAGGGGGCATGCGATGAAACTACAGTATGGAGTCACCTGCTCTCTTGAAAGAGAAAAGTTCAGATTGGATGTTGCTAGATGAGCATGAAGAAATGAACTCATGAAAAGAAAAAGTCAGGAGCCAGCGGAGCAGCAGCTCAGTGCTCAAGCAGCACCGACCCAGTTCACTTCTATTGAAATATTACTTATAGCCGAAGGTACGTACTGGTCCATCTTCTGCCAAACCAGTCATTAGTCAATCTCTTCACCCCAACCCTTTATTAATCCATCAACAGCTTGCAGAGCATCATTAAGTGTGTTCATAAAGCAACATCATCAATTAAGTAACCAGTAGCCATCAATCGGAAATTCAGAACCTTTTGTCTTCTCATTTGCGGGACACAGACCGTAAAAGTCTGTCCAGAACTGTCCTCATGTTCCAGCCACTAAAGTTGCTGTCTAAACCCTTTCCAGCCCATCCAAAACCAGATTGCCATTTATGAGACACAGACCGTACAGGTCTCCCGGTATCGGCCCTAGTTCATCACAGCCAGAGTCATCATGTAAGTGTCACACGACACATCCACACACATGCAGCCATTTAAGTTTAGGTTTTTTATAACTTCCATTTTCTAAATAGAGATCCTCTGTGTTCATCCCATGCCTTTTTGAATTTCGTCACCATTTGTATCTCTACCACCTCCTTAATGGAGACTTTCCACATCTGTGCTGTTAAAGCAAGGAGGAGGAGGAGACAGCACTCAAAGAACTTGGTACTCGGTAGGTGAGAGGCTGGCGCAAGTGCATCATACACTTCCACGGAAACCCCACAGAAACTGCTTCCGTCCCCACAGGATCCCCGCAGAACTGCTTCCGTCCCCGTGGGAATCCCGCGAACCCCATTCCCGTGCAAGTCTCTACTTCAGACCACAGCACAGAGACTGTCATAACCGCACGAATAACAAAAATCAGAAGACTGATAAGCCAAGCCAAGATCAGAACATAATACTACTACAATTTGACATTTCAAGTGCATTCAACATAGTAGACCACACAATAATACTAATGACTATACTGGGTAACCTCATGGAAACTGGGCAAAATCTGATTCTCCTATCACCCAGAAATGCGATGCCAGGAACTAGAGAATACCTCCTACTTCACCTGGCTACCCAAATATAGAAATATAACCAACAAATCAATCTACACAGCAGGATTCGACTACCTGGCCTCCCAATAGTGGAAGCTAATCCCTAAAGCAATAAGAAGCAATGACAACTATGTCCACTTCAGAAAAGAACTGAAAATACATCTCTTCAGGAAGTTCTACGGCGAACTATAACAGACTCCCATTGCACAACCGACACATGAAGGTATTCCAACTGTCCAAAACGCTTACGCCTTCCACCGATCCTAACTGCCTCATTACCACGTAACTCAACCTACACCATCCACCGACCTTAACTGTCTCTTTAATATGTATGCCAACCGACAACTGACTGTAAGCCACATTGAACTAAAACTTGTTTCGGATAATTCTGGGATAAAAGAATGACTAAATAAATAAATAAAATTTGAAGGGGTTTAGGTGGGATTTGTTCACGGGTCCATTTTTGTGAAGTCCACTACACTGACCACTAGGCTGTCCCTCTGCACTGCTGGGGTGTCTGTGTGGCCAGTTTCCTAGGAATGTCATCAAACCAGATGTCCCTTGGCTTCTTTTCCTACGTTTTTCTCTGGGACTTTTACTTAGAGATGGACATGTTAAGCATAAGAACATCTAGCTCAAAGCTATAATTTGTGGGCTTCATGCATTAGATAAGTGTCCCTTTACATTATTTACCAATCCCCCACATTTAATATTTCTTGGGATGAGTACCTCTGCATATGGGACAGATAGCACTTACTCCTATGCCCAGATCAAAAGGTTTAGCTATATCATCTTTGTACAACATTAGGCCAATAGTTGGCATTCCTTTATTCACTAAACTGTTTGAAATGCTTATAAGTAAGCAATTGGAGGTTTATTCATCAGTGCATGCTTTTGACTCTATACCATCTGCACATGATCCTGTCTGACTCAATTTATTCTAATTAAGTCTTATGCTTGACTTACTTAATTTACAGATGAGGATAATGGCTATACCGTGTAGATCTTTATCTGCCGTGATCTACCACTTTACTCAGAAAGAAAGCCATGGCATGGACCACTCTAGTACAGGAACAGAAAATTACTGTCCTGAACAACCTGGAACACTTCTCGGCTGCCCCTTCTCATGACTTTGGGAACAGGACTGAGCCCAGTTGGCTGAGGATAACATGATGACCTTGTGTATGGGCTGACAAACAGTGATAGACTCTGCAATAGAATTTCGGCACTGGGCCAGTGACCTCGACAGAAATGAACTGACTCTTCGTGTCCTTTTCCAATTGGTTTTGCAAGTTTACTTAAAGATGAGCTGGCAGGACTAGATGTTCTGGCTTTTCTAGAGGAGCTATGAATGCTGTGTATTTACATAGAATCCTATCAGTATGCCACCTGGAAAGTTGTTGTAAAAAAAATGTTTTGCTAACATAGGCTTAATCATTCTTACTATTTCTAAATTAAATGTAGATTCTTAGGCCTCTCTGAACTGTAGATTCTGTGACCTTGTGTACATGAGTTATAGAATGGGATGTGCCTAGATAACTTGTTTGAGAACCAGACAAGCTGACTCCCAGTAGTCTGGAAATGTAACATGTTAGAAAATATGAAAGTGTTGATAGACACACAGGCAACAAGCTTTCATTGTATTCCTGCACATAGAAAATGTATAAGAGACACAGGGAGGGTTTTTAGAGTCAGACAATCTTTGAACTATGGTTGGATATTGTCTCTTGCTTGCTTGCAAGCAATCAATAAACCTGTTTGTGATTATACCTGCTTGATCCTTTGGGGATTCGTGAGTATAATTGGTTAAATTCTTTTAACAGTTTGGGGGCTCTGGCCGGGAACCAATATCTCTTTCCTTGTGTCAGGTTCGGAGCTGTGTGCACTTGGATTTGAAATAAATCCTTTTAAATCAAAGTCCCCCGGGCTAAAGATTGCCTGTCAATAGGGGCCAGATCTTCTGACACTTCGAAGAGTGATGGTTTTTTGTGCTTATCACGAATCTCATGGGACCAACTTAGGTACTGTGATGTCTTGTTTGTCTTTGAATTAGTGTGTCTTTTAAATTGGTAACTGAAATTTGGAGCGAGACTCCTGTCCTATAGTTTAAGGGAAGTCCACGGTCTGGGACCCGCTCGATGAGGAGCGCTGACATCCCTTGTCTGAGACTGCTAGAGAAGTCCACGGTCTGGGACCCACTCGATGAGGAGTGCGGGCTCTTGTTATTGCTATCTCAGACTGCTATAGAGTGAAAAAGAAGTCCGTGGTCCTGGGACCCGCTCAAAGGCCTTAGTGTGCACAATAAAAGAGTGACAGTAACCATGGGAAATTTGTGTTGTTGTGTGTTTTAACAAGATCCTCGAGGCAAGGGATTCTCTGTGGAGATCCTAAGTTTATGCATAAACGTAATCCAGATACTGTGTGTATTTAAAGAAATGGAAAAAGAAGTTTGGATTTGATGGGAAATTACTGTTGCAATCATGTTAGAAGTTATTACAAGATATACAAAATTATGAGATCACTAACCCTAAGACTGTTTCCTACAATCTTAAAAGGGAACAAATATCAATTGAAGACGTCATTTTCTTGTTTTTTTTTTACAACAGAAGAGCTATATATTGTATAGCAAACAGTGCACTGTGCTTGAGTTTTTAATCATTTTACTTTTGTTTACCACTGTCCCTCTTTATCAAAAGCTTTGTATATGCAGCACCTGAATTTCATTGCTGGAGATAATGTTGTTTATTTTTTCTTGAATCGTTTGTTAAAAAAGTATGTCACTTATTCATGCTCTTCTTTAATTCTTATCGGTATAGTATTACTAAGTTTAAAATACTTGCATTCCATAATTAGAGGTTCTTTTCCTTCAGAGAGACAGGAGAAAAAGAAAAAAAAAAAAAACTCCGGTCAGGAATGCAGCCTTGATAGGGTTTTTTTTTCCCTACAGCTGATCTGCCACGCTATGTTGAATTCAATTGTGTGATTTACTGAAAGGGCATGACGGCATTTTTTGGGATTGTGTAGTTATTACAATTTTTGTATACCTTGTATACCAGGAGTTTGTGCTGTCCCAATGCCTTTCTAGGCAACTGCCTGGGTTGCCTCACTTTGTTTAAATTGTTGCTTTTTTCCCTTATTACATTGGATTTAAATTTGTATTCTTATAGCTCACTTTTCTGCGCTTGGGCTCAAAAGCATGTTGCAGTCTGCTGTAATTTTATTGTGAGTTTTATAACAAGATAGGAATTTAGGGACTTATGCCACTCATATTACTGATTATGGGGAGAGTGGCAAAGTAAAAGTCCCCATTCAAACAGGGTCAGAATGATATCATGTTCATTTACCGACCATAGTCCCTAAAGGTATCCCACACCCCAAAAGTTATGTCATTGGATTTTAAAACTCGGATTTGTAACTTTGGGGTGAAACAGAAAGAGCTCTTAGGCAAATTCTTGGCCTGATTGGTGCCTTATCGGTGGAGATTGGGCAACCCACAGATGGCAACAACAGACCACTGAAGTGTGATAACGCTGTCCTTGCCCAAGCATTATTTACTGTCTCATTGGCTTGTATTAGAACTAAAATTTATATCAAGGACCATGTCTTGCCTCCGATAACCCTCATGGTCAAGACATTTATTGAATGAGGAATAAGAGAAGTTTTTCAGCCTGCACATGGTAAACACACTTTGTGTAATTGTATCCACTTCACTGCACAACAGGAGATAGATTGGCCTTGAAGGGGGAGACAAAGCAATTGTGTTTGAAAATTTTCCAGGTTATTGGACCCCTGCACACTAAAGTAAATTCTGACTTTAAATAAAGTCCAAACTTCTCAACTTTCAGGCTAGAGGTGAGATACCTGATTCTTCTCTTAAATGTAATGCTTATTGCTTAATTAATTAATTAGCCCTGTGAAACCTTTTCTTTCTTCTATCTTGTCCTGCCAAGCTCTGATTGATAGGAAGAGAGGAGAGGCTGTTAAAACAGCATTGAATTCATTTGAGACTCAAAAGTAACATTTTACACAGCTGTAATTAATTGGTAATATTTAGATTAAAAAGTTATATTCTTAGACAATTTTAAAGGTTAATTCAATTGGAAATTCTTTGGTCCTGGTCCCACCCAGCTAGAGAATTCCCTTGATAAAACAGCAGTTAAGCTGACACTTGGGGACTTATAATCCAACCCACCCAGGGTTTTCCACTCATTTATAGCCAAACCAAAACCTCATTAACTTTACTCCTCAATCATAAACAGGCAGTCTTGCAGCCTGTTAACTCCAACATAATACACCTGTTCATACCCATTTCAACCAATCAGGATGACTTTTATTCTCTGCAATAATTGTGGTGCTTTAGTTTCAAGGCAAAATCATCTGGAGATTGAAAGCTTGTCCTATCTGTCCTTCAGCTATCTACTTTAAAACAAGAGCTCTGTAAAGTATGCAAGAATTAGATGCAATTAAAGCAACTTATAGGACTGTGCAGAATCATAACTTCTCACCACTGCCTCAAAGAATAAAACCACATAGAACAGATGGTTCACAGTAGGCTCAGGCAGACTTCGTCATGTGACACAAAAGCATCCACCAGCACAAGTGTTGCCACTACAAAATTCTTTTGCTCCACTCAGCATTGCGATGTTCCTGAAAATAAAACTGAGGCGGAAAGAAAAAGCAAGGAAGGTGGAACAAAAAGATAAGAAGGTACCCCAAGAGAAAAGACACCCCCAAATCACTAAAACCAAAACACATACTAGGAAATGTAGATGGAAAAGCGATGACCACAAATCTCATAGTCTAAGCAATAAAATTCATGACCTTCAAGCCCTGATGTTGGAGGCAGACTTGGGCATAGTTGCAGTCACAGAGACATGGCTCAATGGTTTCCATGAATGGGATGTACACATACCAGGCTATAATCTTTTTAGGAAGGACAGAGAGAGGCGTAAAGGTGGAGGAGTAGCTCTGTATGTGAGAAATGATATCGCAGCGACTGAAATGACAGGAACTGGGGAATGGAAGAAGCGATATGGATCACCTTAAAAAGAAAGGATGGAACCTCTGTCCACGTGGGCGTTGTCTACAGACCCCCGTCACAATTGGAGGAACTAGATAAAGATCTGATCGCTGATATTCATAAGTTGGCGAAGAAAAGAGAGGTGCTGTTGTTGGGAGATTTTAATCTGCCAGATGTAGATTGGAAGGTTCCGTCCTGCCAAATCTGAAAGAAGTAGACAGATTGTGGATGCTTTCCCAAAGTGCTCTGCTCAGACAAATGGTGACGGAACCCACGAGGGAGGGAGCAACGTTGGATCTGGTGTTCACAAATGGGAATAGTGTGTCAAATGTCAGAGTGGGTGCACACCTGTAAAGCAGTGACCATCAAACGGTTTGGTTTGATATGACGGCTGAAGTGCAGGGCGGACACTCTAAACTCAAAGTCCTGGATTTCAGCGTGCTGACTTTAGTAAAATGGGCGAATACCTGAGGAAGGAGCTGATGGGCTGGGAGGACGTACGAGAAGTGGAAGGACAGTGGTCCAGGCTGAAAGAAGTAATAAATAGGGCCACAGACCTTTATGTAAGGAGAGTAACTAAAAGCAAAAGAAAAAGGAAACCAATATGGCTCTCCAAGCAAGTGGCAGAGAAAATAAAGGCTAAAGAGTTGGTGTTCCAGAAATATAGAAAATCTCAAGAACAGGACACGGGGAGGAATACCAGATGAACTGAAAGAAGCCAAGAGAGAGGTATGTCTGGCAAAGACGCAAGCGAAGAACAAATGGCTAGAAATGTAAGAAGGGGAGACAAAAACTTCTTCAGGTATATTAGTGAAAGGAGAAAGACTAAAAACGGAATTGTGAGACTAAAAGAGACAACAAAACGCTATGTAGATAATGATGAAGAAAAGCCAATTTGCTAAATAGATACTTTTGCTCTGTTTTCACAGAAGAAAATCCTGGAGAAGGACCGCTAGGGACTGGCAAAAGTACACCTGAGAATGGAGCGGATAGAGCACCGTTCACAGAAGAGAGTGTTTATCAACAACTTGGAAAGCTAAGGTGGACAAGCCATGGGACCGGACGGGAATCCACCCCAGGATATTGAGGGAGCTCAGAGAGGTTCTGGCGGGTCCTCTTAAAGATTTGTTTAATAAATCCGTGGAGACTGGAGAGGTTCAGAGTGTTGAGAATTGGGGGTCCCGAGCCCCCCAAGAAGGCTAGAGTGACCTCAATCTGACTCCATCTCTAAATAACACTAGTACTGGGGTAATCCAGGAGTTATGAGGTTTTAAAAGGAATTGCCACTGAGAGAGACGTTAGGTCTCAAATACCCGCATTAGTCCGCCTCTCAGCACTGGCAAGGAATAGATACCAGCCTTATGACAAACTGGATTTAGGCTACAGGTTATAATGCAGCGAATGATAGCCTGATGTAGCAAAAGCATTTATACTTACAGCCTTTCATCATTAGTGAAGCCCACAAATCATCATTTGGAATGAAGAGTTTATTTGCAAATCAGACTTTAATCAGATACATTCATCAGACAATTCTGGATTCAGCTGACCGGAGCTCTGCGTCCTAGATGCGTTGGGGAGAACCTCCAACGATCTATCTGATGCCCTTCCTTATATAGTATCTGGTCCTAATACAAGTCTATGGGAATTGCGCAATTTCCTTTTTTGTCAACAATTTGTTCTTATGAAGTTCCGTTTTAGCTATTGCAAGTTATTGCGCAATTTCCCTTTTTGTCAACATCTCCCTAGATACGGACATCCAAACATCCAAACATGGACATCTCCCTAGATACGGACATCCAAACATCAAAACATGGACATCTCTGTCTTATATCATCTTGTGATCTGGGTGCCAACTTATTAAAAACATTCTCCATCTTACAAACCAAACTTTCCATTTTCGTCCATAATTCTACATCGTATGTGTTACATTCAATTTGAAAGTTGTACCAGATTTCATTAAGACTCTTGCAGGCTCTCTGCTATAAGGCCATCAGCTGGTTTCAGGCCTAGTCAGTGCTCTTCAGCTGTTAAAGCTATGTAGCTTGGCCCACCACTATTCCAGTGGATAGGTCTCAAGCTAGAACACATATTAACTTGCAGGAAAAAGCAAGTCCTTGCTCAGCCAGTCATAGATTTTTAAACCTAGCTGGTATTTTTACAGCCTGAGTCCTAAAATCTGGCCTTCCACCCTTCCGGTGGGCATCCAGTGAGGGCTTCTTGCTGTACTATAATTACATTCCCCACTTGTCACCCCCTCTGAGGAGGGGTGACACAAAGCTCGTCAAGCTTGTCATCATCCATTCCAGAAGGTGGCAAGCTATCAAACTAGAGGGGGAGTTTTGGTCTTAAAAATTGCTAGAAGGTATGGTGCAAGACAGGAAACTTCATTCTCAGGTTATATATTATTTGGGCATATGGAATTCCCTTATATTACCCCACCCCTTGGGCTTAATCCTGATGTCATCTCTCTTGAGGTTTACTCAAACCTGTAGTGAGAGAGGTTTTATGAATGGGACCAAATCCATGAGTTCATCTACAAAATCCCATGAAATATAGGTATGCGGGGTAATAGCAATTTCAGGTAGATCATACTAATAAACACTTTCAGGTCTTGCTATGACTTCTATTGTATCTGTTGCATAGTACATGGGGAGATAATCTAATGTATCTATCTCAGTGGTCCTCGGAAGGAATAGTGGTTTTGATTAAGCATTGTTATGGTGGCTCAACAAATATATGGTTAGTACTCAGATTGCAAGCTGTTTTAGGTTGTAGGTATTCAGAATCCTTAACAAGTCGGAATTCCTGGACCTTACTATTACTCATCATTAGCATCCAATCATGAGCACTAAAAAGTGGATAGCAAGTATGAGGTTGCCTTATACTGCAAAAAAATGGTCAATCCTAGGAATATTTATATTAACAAAGGTCATGCATGGATCTTGACATATGCATAATGATCTGGAAGTATGGGAAGGCATTTTATATATCCGTTACCCCACTTGGAGCTTAGTCAAACCTACAGAAGACATGCAGCTTAAGTAAGCCTACACCAAAGTTAAACAATTGCATAAACTGGTTGATACCAACAGGTTTACCCCTTCATTATGATATCATAGCCAGTATTAGGGTTTGATGTTACCCTTGTATCTGAGAAATATCAACTTCAATTTAAATTACATAAACAGAAATAACGGGGAAACTCTTAGAAAAACAATTAGAACAACAAAGGAAATAATAGGAAAATAAAAATAAAACCTTTTCAATATCTAGACAGGATTACTGCTAAACTGAAAATAAAACAAAATATGAATCTATAATGTCCATAAACAGCAACAGTAATTCTCAAATTAAGTATCAGTTCTGAATTCTCTTTCATCGATCATGGTTGAGGCGGTGGAAGCGTGAAGAATCTGGACGGAGATCTGGGTTTTCAGGCTGGCCTGCTGAAGGAAGTGGCTGGTCTTGAGATGGTTAGGCTGGTAACCTCAGGTCCTGTGGCTGAGTAAACCCGTATATCTTTCACATGGACCCAAAACTTGTGATCCAGTAGTTTGCAAGGTGTAAAGATTATTGCCACAATCTTGGGGGATCTAACATCATTTGGGCCTGGATAGATCTTGAAGACGTACTTGTGGTGTACAAACTTGGATCTTTCCATGTCTTTATTCTAGGCATGCACAATCATAATTAGTCCATCAAGAGTCAGAGTTTGGCAAAGGAATAAGCAAAATGACTGTATGCCTGTATGATACATTGCTATATCTTGGTGGGCATAATCAGCGTAAACTGAATAAGCAAAAATAATATATAGATGTCAAGAGACATGAAAGACAATGTAAACATGGAGAAAACAGTGCTAATTAAGTGCAAAAGCAAAAGCGAAACCATAAGGGTTCAATAATGAAAAGCCAATTATATCTCCTGATTGGTAGGGGTCAGAGCTTCAACTTCAACCCTCTTAATACTAGGAATTGGGATTTGCATAATATATCCCCACTTCTGGCTTGCATAATGTGCAAGACAGATTGGTAATTATTACGAAGACATGATCAAATAACAATGGTTAAGTATATGGAACAAAAGAAAAGAGTACAAAAAACTAACAATAAAAATGATTGTTCGAGTTATTGATGTATGGAGGGTCAAAAATATGGTGAACAAAAATGGTCTAAAGGCACGGATAATGCGTTGCAATCTATGGCCAGTAGGTATGGAATCTTCACCTGCGATGACTACCATTCACCAAGGGTTGGGCCCTCAGTTGCAGGAGGCCAGCAGGACTTACGAGCTAGACGATTCAGAAAGAAGGGTGGCTTAGGAAATAGTCATAATCAGAGCAGAAGGCTAATGTGTAGGAATTTAAAACTCATAACTAGTCCAGGTGATGGAAGTATCTTCTGGAATCACGGTCGCTGTCTGTTGTAATAGAGAGCTTATACGTAAAGTGCCATGTAGGTTCTGGAAAAGATGAGCCTGCAAAAATATTTAATACAGCAGAATATTTAAGAGCATAACCAAGAAGGTCTAAGTTAATGACATCATCTGGACAAAAGAAAATTCTCATTGGAGAAGGTAGCGCTTCTTTGTCTTGTCAGAGGTCAGTTGTAGCAGAAGTACCAAACTGGAATAGAGGCGGGTAGGTCAGGAATTGGATTAGCAGTCTTCACTCAACCTACAGGACTTAATAAATAGAGCTAATATAAGAAAGTAATATCAAGTGGTCAAATCTCAGCACAGGACCATTAGAAAGAAAAAATCAAAGAATGCATTGTTAGTTCCTTGGGGCACCATAGGTGGAGCATAGTTTCATATATAAAATCATAAGTTACAAGTAGAAAACAATTTTTTTTTCTCTCGGTAGATTGGATTTTGCTGGCACAGGAAGTCAGCAGAGTCTGAGGAAACATTGTGGTCAGAGTCTGCTCCAGGAAAATACAGCAGCCTTTAATATGATATGTAGAGAGATAGAGAAAAGCCAATATCAGAAATGTAAAAACTATATATTTCTACGAGGGCTCCTCACGTGACCTTTACAAGGTTCAAATAGGCCAAATGAGGAGGACAATAACCTATAGTCCTCTGTAATAGTTCAGAGCCAATTTGGAAAATTAAAATTATATTAAATTCTAAACTGATCCTTTCTATGCTTTCACAATTTGGGCCCTAAATTATGACAGCATATCAAGATTCACATTCAGAGGGATAGCTAAAAATAAGCTTATATATTCCCAGGAATCAATTTACAATTTAGAGTATATTTTAAATACAGAGGAGGAGCCGCTTTATAAGCAGGAGACAAGTAGGAGCATTTCTTAAAACATTTTAGTAAAATTCAAAATCAAGGATATAATAACAATTTTATTAATGCAATAAATGCACAAATTGACCAGTAGGATATGTTCATATAGACCAGTATGATAAATGGAACAGCTTGTAAGCCTACATTGTAAACTGAATTCTAAACAAAGAGTAGCAAGGATAACACAGAATCATAGAAAAACCCATCTAGTTATTAAAAATCTGAAACATGAAATGAATTCCTGTATCATATACTGAGTTCAAAGCTTTTGTAAAAATAAACTTAAGAGAAAATAAGAACTACAAGGGTTAATCTCTGTCATTCGGTCCTAAGAAAATCATGAAATAACGGTGCTTCCTGTGTCTAATTTGAGTTTACTGCTCACTGCAAGCATTGGATATAATGGTGACTGAAAATAGGTCTATACATCAAACAAAAACTGTAAGTTTAAGATTTTCGTATTAAAACTTCATGCTGGTGCAATTAGTTTTCATAGAATTAATACTTCAGGAGAGGTACCAGAGGTACGGTTTTCAATAAAAAGGAAGTTGGCAATTGTAGCTAGTCTTATCTGAACATAGCTCTGAAATAATAGCAACCTGAATTTCTTTAGTTCTGATTTACCAGTCAGCTATGTTATGCAAGGGTTAATCTCTAAGTGTACTTCAGCACCTTGTTATTTTAAACAACGTCACAAATAAACAGTGTTTAGATGGCATATAATATAGAACCTTTCATAGTAAATATCTGGAATAATTATGCAATTTTCAAAGAACACATACACGGACGCACACCTAAAAAATTAAAACTAAAAAGTGCTTGCATTTCTGGTGAAAGCAATGTACCAGAAATCAAAAACAATCAGATATTTAACATTACGTCACAAATCAAACAAACATTGCTTAAATGAAATAATATACAATCCTGGGAAAAAAAAACACTCCTTTGAGATTTACTACCACTGCAGTTGATAGACAATCTCGCGGGGTAACCTTAAAGCACTAATTTAAAACTAAAGAAATGATTCCTTAATAACTAGCTGGTTTAGTTTATGCTATTTACCACAGGACACACAGCAACATATAGACATAAAATTAAAACAGTAACCTAATCCTGATAAGTAGAAAACTTAAAGCTCAGAAGAGGAAGCAAGATATTTCTAAATGTAGTTCAAAACCAATCATTGGAATTGTGCACAGTTAAGGAATTGTTTAGGGTTTCAAAACAAAAAACATAAAAATAAATATTCCAGTAGCCAATCACAAGTCACAACACACAGACAGAAAAGGAAAGGAAAACCACACGCATACACATACACAGTTATTGTCCCACATACAGAGGTGTCCCTATGTATTGAGGACAAAATCTTAATCCTAAATTTGGTAAAATAAAGCATTTAAATTAGAGCTAATCTAACAGGCCATGAAAGTATACAAAGGCAAGCTCAATAGCAATACATACAATAAATGAAAATATACTCACGATTCGTGCAATGTAATCTCCAGCGCAGAAAATCAATTGAGAAGGAGGACAGTTGGCGGGATCACTATGCCCTTCCGAACTCTCGGTGGCATAGGGAGGTCAACCGCAAAATAGAAAGGTTTGTTTCGGACGGAAAGTCCTTACCAGAGATCTGAATAGATGCCAGATCACCAGTATCTGGTGTTGGGTGCGGAGAGGAAGTTATGATATAATGGGTAGTGAACAACATCACCCAATATGTATAATAACGGGACCTAGTGAGCAAGTGGTCTACAAATAAGCTCCAGACCTATAATCTGCTATAGAAAAAAATGAACTAGATTAATAATAATATATATATTGACCAGACCTAGAACCTGGTACAAGGTTAGTGGTTCAAAAGGCAGCTTCGGAGATAGCAGGGAGACCTAGAAATGATAATGTGCTAACAGTTTACAAAAACATGCAATGAATATCCTGATAGTAGAACATACAGAGACATAACACAATCATACTCACACATCTATTAATGTGCTCCAACAAAGGGACCCGAAATAAAAATTACTAATTGGCGGAAAGCTCTACGCTTTCACCGCAAGTGCCATTAGGAGAAAGCAAGACAGAAACTGCAAACAGAAATATGCCTAGAGAGACAGTACAAACGTAAATAAATACGTAGTGTCAGCTATTATATATTTAAACTACTCTACCCCTAATTAATGAAAACTACTCTCCAGAGTGTGCTTCTAAAGACAGGAATAAATCCCGGTTTCTACTGCCTGCCAAGAATTTTCTCGGTTACAATCGGCCATGGGCTAGAACCCATGATAGAGCCCCTAAGGAGGGACGTTGCAACCACTCCCAAAAAGAACCCATAAAACCCGCGAATAAGGTCTTCTGAGTCGAAGAGCAGCAGTCCAATGGATTTCCGCAGTTTAGGAATCTTCTCTTTTACAACTAACCCCTCCAATGGACCTACAGTGGTTTGGAATGTTTCTCGTTTACAACAAAACACTGACAAATTTAAGGTGAGGAATTTTCTCTGTTACCACTAACCCAACTAAAACATTGAAGACTAGGAATTTTCTCTGTTACCACTAACCACTCAAAAATATTGGAAGGCCCAAGTCAACTAGTCCAAACTCGCAATGAAAAGCGTCAGACGTCTCTATATTGCTCCCACGCTCATCTGTACTAGGTAACTTATATGTGGGCAATAATACCGAATCCGCAGGCCACTCCGAAAATGGAATGGAAGTCTGCTCCTACTAATTGAGATACCGTCATCCATTGAAGGATAACCTCCAATGGGTGTAAGCCCCAGGCATCGATATCAAACCCAATGGTTATAGCGTGACACTGGTATATAAGAAAATAAAAGTAATAAAAAAATAGAATAAAAATATAGCCTATCCCAGGGAAGAGCCCCTGAAACAAACTACAAAGATAGTAAAGATAAAATAGATATAATAAAAAAAGGAAATTAAAAGAAAGATTTGTAACACTGAACATATGTAAGCTCTTGGGGGATGGTACCATAAAAGAGTCACTAGACAATAGATTTTCTATTAAATAATTCATAAGAAGGGAACTCAAAAGCATTAAAATAAAACAGCCGACAGTAAAGAAGCCCGCAAAACCAGGACAATACGATACAAAATAAAATCATTCACACTGTTGTGCTGCATACACAGACATTAAAGTCTGAAACAAGAGTGACACACGCAAAATAGGAGAGTAGGTGGGACCTAGCGAGGGAGAAAAAAAATGATTTTGATGGACAAGCAGAGCGAACCAATGAACAAACGACTTAGTATGTTCCCCATATCAGAGGAAGAAAAGCCGTACAACAAATAGGAATATCAAGTAAATCATACAAGAAGCTAGAGAACCGGCAACTGAATTATCAAAAGATAAGTGATTTAAAATAATATGTACCAATACATAAGAATATCATCATGCATGCTGAGAAAATGTGCCATAAAACAAGGTTAAACTTGCAGAAAACTGAAGATATGATTTGTACAACATTAGGCCAATAGCTGGCATTCCTTTATTCACTAAACTGTTTGAAATGCTTATAGGTAAGCAATTGGAGGTTTATTCATCAGTGCATGCTTTTGACTCTATACCATCTGCACATGATCCTGTCTGACTCAATTTATTCTAATTAAGTCTTATGCTTGACTTACTTAATTTACAGATGAGGATAATGGCTATACCGTGCAGATCTTTATCTGCCATGATCTACCACTTTACTCAGAAAGAAAGTCATGGCATGGACCACTCTAGTACAGGAACAGAAAATTACTGTCCTGAACAACCTGGAACACTTCTCGGCTGCCCGTTCCCATGACTTTGGGAACAGGACTGAGCCCAGTTGGCTGAGGATAACATGATGACCTTGTGTATGGGCTGACAAACAGTGATAGACTCTGCAATAGAATTTCGGCACTGGGCCAGTGACCTTGACAGAAATGAACTGACTCTTCGTGTCCTTTTCCAATTGGTTTTGCAAGTTTACTTAAAGATGAGCTGGCAGGACTAGATGTTCTGGCTTTTCTAGAGGAGCTATGAATGCTGTGTATTTACATAGAATCCTATCAGTATGCCACCTGGAAAGTTGTTGTAAAAAAAATGTTTTGCTAACATAGGCTTAATCATTCTTACCATTTCTAAATTAAATGTAGATTCTTAGGCCTCTCTGAACTGTAGATTCTGTGACCTTGTGTACATGAGTTATAGAATGGGATGTGCCTAGATAACTTGCTTGAGAACCAGACAAGCTGACTCCCAGTAGTCTGGAAATGTAACATGTTAGAAAATATGAAAGTGTTGATAGACACACAGGCAACAAGCTTCATTGTATTCCTGCACATAGAAAATGTATAAGAGACACAGGGAGGGTTTTTAGAGTCAGACAATCTTTGAACTATGGTTGGATATTGTCTCTTGCTTGCTTGCAAGCAATCAATAAACCTGTTTGTGATTATACTTGCTTGATCCTTTGGGGATTCGTGAGTATAATTGGTTAAATTCTTTTAACAGTTTGGGGGCTCTGGCCGGGAACCAATATCTCTTCCTTGTGTCAGGTTCGGAGCTGTGTGCACTTGGATTTTGAATAAATCCTTTTAAATCAAAGTCCCCCGGGCTAAAGATTGCCTGTCAATAGGGGCCAGATCTTCTGACACTTCGAAGAGTGATGGTTTTTTGTGCTTATCACGAATCTCGTGGGACCAACTTAGGTACTGTGATGTCTTGTTTGTCTTTTGAATTAGTGTGTCTTTTAAATTGGTAACTGAAATTTGGAGCGAGGACTCGTGTACTATAGTTTAAGGGAAGTCCACGGTCTGGGACCCGCTCGCTGAGGAGCGCGGACTCCCTTTGTCTGAGACTGCTAGAGAAGTCCACGGTCTGGGACCCACTCGATGAGGAGTGCGGGCTCTTGTTATTGCTATCTCAGACTGCTATAGAGTGAAAAAGAAGTCCGTGGTCTGGGACCCGCTCAAAGGCCTTAGTGTGCACAATAAAAGAGTGACATAACCATGGGAAATTTGTGTTGTTGTTGTTTTACAAGATCCTCGAGGCAAGGGATTCTCTGTGGAGATCCTAAGTTTATGCATAAACGTAATCCAGATACTGTGTGTATTTAAAGAAATGGAAAAAGAAGTTTGGATTTGATGGGAAATTAACTGTTGCATCATGTTAGAAGTTATTACAAGATATACAAAATTATGAGATCACTAACCCTAAGACTGTTTCCTACAATCTTAAAAGGGAAACAAATAATCAATTGAAGACGTAATTTTTTTTTTTTTTTTTTTTACAACAGAAGAGCTATATATTGTATAGCAAACAGTGCACTGTGCTTGAGTTTTTAATCATTTTTACTTTTGTTTACCACTGTCCCTCTTTTATCAAAAGCTTTGTATATGCAGCACCTGAATTTCATTGCTGGAGATAATGTTGTTTATTTTTCTTGAATCTGTTTGTTAAAAAAGGTATGTCACTTATTCATGCTCTTCTTTAATTCTTATCGGTATAGTATTACTAAGTTTAAATACTTTGCATTCCATAATTAGAGGTTCTTTTCCTTCAGAGAGACAGGAGAAAAAGAAAAAAAAAAAACTCCGGTCAGGAATGCAGCCTTGATAGGGTTTTTTTTTTCCTACAGCTGATTCTGCCACGCTATGTTGAATTTCAATTGTGTGATTTACTGAAAGGTGCATGACGGCATTTTTTGGGATTGTGTAGTTATTACAATTTTTGTATACCTTGTATACCAGGATTTTGTGCTGTCCCAGTGCCTTTCTAGGCAACTGCCTGGGTTGCCTCACTTTGTTTAAATTGTTGCTTTTTCCCTTATTACATTGGATTTAAATTTGTATTCTTATAGCTCACTTTTCTGCGCTTGGGCTCAAAAGCATGTTGCATCTGCTGTAATTTTATTGTGAGTTTTATAACAAGATAGGAATTTAGGGACTTATGCCACTCATATTACTGATTATGGGGAGAGTGGCAAAGTAAAAGTCCCCATTCAAACAGGGTCAGAATGATATCATGTTCATTTACCGACCATAGTCCCTAAAGGTATCCCACACCCCAAAAGTTAAATCATTGGATTTTAAAACTCGGATTTGTAACTTATGGGGTGGAAACAGAAAGAGCTCTTAGGCAAATTCTTGGCCTGATTGGTGCCTTATCGGTGGAGATTGGGCAACCCACAGATGGCAACAACAGACCACTGAAGTGTGATAACGCTGTCCTTGCCCAAGCATTATTTACTGTCTCATTGGCTTGTATTAGAACTAAAATTGATATCAAGGACCATGTCTTGCCTCCGATAACCCTCATGGTCAAGACATTTATTGAAGGAGGAATAAGAGAAGTTTTTCAGCCTGCACATGGTAAACACACTTGTGTAATTGTATCCACTTCACTGCACAACAGGAGATAGATTGGCCTTGAAGGGGGAGACAAAGCAATTGTGTTTGAAAATTTTCCAGGTTATTGGACCCCTGCACACTAAAGTAAATTCTGACTTTAAAATAAAGTCCAAACTTCTCAACTTTCAGGCTAGAGGTGAGATACCTGATTCTTCTCTTAAATGTAATGCTTATTGCTTAATTAATTAATTAGCCCTGTGAAACCTTTTCTTTCTTTCTATCTTGTCCTGCCAAGCTCTGATTGATAGGAAGAGAGAGGAGAGGCTGTTAAAACAGCATTGAATTCATTTGAGACTCAAAAGTAACATTTTACACAGCTGTAATTATTGGGAATATTTAGATTAAAAAGTTATATTCTTAGACAATTTTAAAGGTTAATTCAATTGGAAATTCTTTGGTCCTGGTCCCACCCAGCTAGAGAATTCCCTTGATAAAACAGCAGTTAAGCTGACACTTGGGGACTTATAATCCCACCCACCCCAGGGTTTTCCACTCATTTATAGCCAAACCAAACCTCATTAACTTTACTCCTCAATCATAAACAGGCAGTCTTGCAGCCTGTTAACTCCAACATAATACACCTGTTCATACCCATTTCAACCAATCAGGATGACTTTTATTCTCTGCAATAATTGTGGTGCTTTAGTTTCAAGGCAAATCATCTGGAGATTGAAAGCTTGTCCTATCTGTCTTCAGCTATCTACTTTAAAACAAGAGCTCTGTAAAGTAATGCAAGAATTAGATGCAATTAAAGCAACTTATAGGACTGTGCAGAATCATAACTTCTCACCACTGCCTCAAAGAATAAAACCACATAAGAACAGATGGTTCACAGTAGGCTCAGGCAGACTTCGTCATGTGACACAAAAGCATCCACCAGCACAAGTGTTGCCACTACAAAATTCTTTTGCTCCACTACAGCATTGCGATGTTCCTGAAAATAAAACTGAGGCGGAAGAAAAAGCAAGGAAGGTGGAACAAAAGATAAGAAGGTACCCAAAGAGAAAGACACCCCCAAATCACTAAAACCAAAACACATACTAGGAAATGTAGATGGAAAGCGATGACCACAAATGCTCATAGTCTAAGCAATAAAATTCATGACCTTCAAGCCCTGATGTTGGAGGCAGACTTGGGCATAGTTGCAGTCACAGAGACATGGCTCAATGGTTTCCATGAATGGGATGTACACATACCAGGCTATAATCTTTTTAGGAAGGACAGAGAGAGGCGTAAAGGTGGAGGAGTAGCTCTGTATGTGAGAAATGATATCGCAGCGACTGAAATGACAGGAAACTGGGGAATGGAAGAAGCGATATGGATCACCTTAAAAAGAAAGGATGGAACCTCTGTCCACGTGGGCGTTGTCTACAGACCCCCGTCACAATTGGAGGAACTAGATAAGATCTGATCGCTGATATTCATAAGTTGGCGAAGAAAAGAGAGGTGCTGTTGTTGGGAGATTTTAATCTGCCAGATGTAGATTGGAAGGTTCCGTCTGCCAAATCTGAAAGAAGTAGACAGATTGTGGATGCTTTCCAAAGTGCTCTGCTCAGACAAATGGTGACGGAACCCACGAGGGAGGGAGCAACGTTGGATCTGGTGTTCACAAATGGGAATAGTGTGTCAAATGTCAGAGTGGGTGCACACCTGTAAAGCAGTGACCATCAAACGGTTTGGTTTGATATGACGGCTGAAGTGCAGGGCGGACACTCTAAACTCAAAGTCCTGGATTTCAAGCGTGCTGACTTTAGTAAAATGGGCGAATACCTGAGGAAGGAGCTGATGGGCTGGGAGGACGTACGAGAAGTGGAAGGACAGTGGTCCAGGCTGAAAGAAGTAATAAATAGGGCCACAGACCTTTATGTAAGGAGAGTAACTAAAAGCAAAAGAAAAAGGAAACCAATATGGTTCTCCAAGCAAGTGGCAGAGAAAATAAAGGCTAAAGAGTTGGTGTTCCAGAAATATAGAAAATCTCAAGAACAGGAACACGGGGAGGAATACCAGATGAAACTGAAAGAAGCCAAGAGAGAGGTATGTCTGGCGAAGACGCAAGCGGAAGAACAAATGGCTAGAAATGTAAGAAGGGGAGACAAAAACTTCTTCAGGTATATTAGTGAAAGGAGAAAGACTAAAAACGGAATTGTGAGACTAAAAGATACAACAAAACGCTATGTAGATAATGATGAAGAAAAAGCCAATTTGCTAAATAGATACTTTTGCTCTGTTTTCACAGAAGAAAATCCTGGAGAAGGACCGCTAGGGACTGGCAAAAGTACACCTGAGAATGGAGCAGATAGAGCACCGTTCACAGAAGAGAGTGTTTATCAACAACTTGGAAAGCTAAAGGTGGACAAAGCCATGGGACCGGACGGGATCCACCCCAGGATATTGAGGGAGCTCAGAGAGGTTCTGGCGGGTCCTCTTAAAGATTTGTTTAATAAATCCGTGGAGACGGGAGAGGTTCCGAGGGACTGGAGAACGGCGGAGGTGGTCCCTCTTCACAAAAGTGATGATAGGGAAGAGGCTGGAAACTACAGGCCGGTAAGCCTCACTTCGGTTATTGGTAAAGTAATGGAAGCGATGCTGAAGGAAAGGATAGTGAATTTCCTGGAAGCAAATAAGTTGCAAGATCCGAGACAACATGGTTTCACCAAAGGGAAATCGTGCCAAACGAATCTCATTGAATTCTTTGACTGGGTGACGGGAGAATTAAATCAAGGACATGCTAAGGACGTAATCTATTTAGATTTCAGCAAAGCTTTCGACACGGTTCCCCACAGGAGGCTCTTGAATAAACTAGATGGGCTGAAGATAGGACCCGAAGTGGTGAACTGGATTAGGAACTGGTTGACGGGCAGACGCCAGAGGGTGGTGGTGAATGGAGTTTGCTCGGAAGAGGGAAAGGTGAGTAGTGGAGTGCCTCAGGGATTGGTGCTGGGGCCGATTCTGTTCAATATATTTGTGAGTGACATTGCCGAAGGGTTACGAGGTAAAGTTTGCCTTTTTGCGGATGACACCAAGATTTGCAACAGAGTGGACACCCCGGAGGGAGTGGAAAACATGAAAAAAGATCTGAAGAAGCTAGAAGAATGGTCTAACGTTTGGCAATTAAAATTCAATGCGAAGAAATGCAAAGTGATGCACTCAGGGAGTAGAAATCCAAGGGAGACGTATGTGTTAGGCGGGGAGAGTCTGATTGGCACGGACGGGGAGAGGGATCTTGGGGTGATAGTATCCGAGGACCAGAAGGCGACGAAACAGTGTGACAAGGCGGTGGCCGTAGCTAGAAGATTGCTAGGCTGTATAGGGAGAGGTGTGACCAGCAGAAGAAGGGAGGTTTTAATGCCCCTCTATAAGACGTTGGTGAGGCCCCACCTGGAGTACTGAGGACATGAAATGAGATTGAAGGGGGGGTAGACTCAGGAAAGATGTCAGGAAGTATTTTTTCACGGAGAGGGTGGTGGATGCTTGGAATGCCCTCCCGCGGGAGGTGGTGGCGATGAAAACGGTAACGGAATTCAAACATGCGTGGGATGTGCATAAAGGAATCCTGTGCAGAAGGAATGGATCCTCAGAAGCTTAGCTACAATTGGGTGGCAGAGCAGGTGGGGGGAAGAAGGGTTGGTGGTTGGGAGGCGAGGATAGGGGAGAGCAGACTTATACGGTCTGTGCCAGAGCCGGTGATGGAAGGCGGGACAGGTGGTTGGGAGGCAGGAAAAACTGCTGGGCAGACTTATACGGTCTGTGCCCTGAGAAAGACAGGTACAAATCAAGGTAAGGTATACACATGAGTTTATCTTGGGCAGACTGGATGGACCGTGCAGGTCTTTTTCTGCCGTCATCTACTATGTTACTATGTATCCAATGCATAGTGGCCCAACCTCTGTGAGTAGGGAACTAGTGCACAGTTTGAAATTGTATTGGGATACAAAAGGGTTTTGCATAGCTCGTGTATGGTTGCCTGACAGAATCAGCTCTCTATTTTTCAATCATAGGCAGTCTGTCTCCGTGTGTAATTAAGCAAGTGAGAGAGAACTTTTTTTCCTCTCCTCTCTTCTGGGCACGGAAACAGACATTGTGTTCCTCTGTGTGTGGGTGTGAAAACGTCAAGTCTATGCTTTCCTTTAGGGACATATTGGCTGCCTGTGTTCCTTGGCCTTAGATTAAGTAACATAGTAACATAGTAGATGACGGCAGAAAAAGACCTGCACGGTCCATCCAGTCTGCCCAAGAAGATAAATTCACATATGCTACTTTTTTTATTTGTACTGTCCTCTTCAGTGCACAGACCGTATAAGTCTGCCCAGCACTATCCCCGCCGCCCAATCACCAGCCCCGGCACAGACCGTATAAGTCTGCCCAGCACTAGTCCCGCCTCCCAACCACCAGCCCTGGCACAGACCATATAAGTCTGCCCAGCACTAGTCCTGCTTCCCAACCACTAGCCCTAGCACAGACCGTATAAGTCTGCCCAGCACTAGCCCCGCCTCCCAACCACCAGCTCTGCCAGCCATTCTAGGCTAAGCTCCTGAGGATCCCTTCCTTCTGCACAGGATTCCTTTATGTTTATCCCACGCATGTTTGAATTCCGTTACCGTTTTCATCTCCACCACCTCCTGCGAGAGGGCATTCCAAGCATCCACCACTCTCTCCGTGAAAAAATAATTCCTGACATTCTTCTTGAGTCTGCCCCCCTTCAATCTCATTTCCTGCCCTCTCGTTCTACCGCCTTCCCATCTCCGGAAAAGGTTCGTTTGCGGATTAATACCGTTCAAATATTTGAACGTCTGTATCATATCACCCCTGTTCCTCCTTTCCTCCAGGGTATACATGTTCAGGTCCGCAAGTCTCTCCTCATACGTCTTGTAACGCAAATCCCATACCATCCTCGTAGCTTTTCTTTGCACCGCTTCAATTCTTTTTACATCCTTAGCAAGATACGGCCTCCAAAACTGAACACAATACTCCAGGTGGGGCCTCACCAACGACTTGTACAGGGGCATCAACACCTCTTTTCTTCTGCTGGTCACACCTCTCTCTATACAGCCTAGTAACCTTCTAGCTACGGCCACCGCCTTGTCACACTGTTTCATCGCCTTCAGATCCTCAGATACTATCACCCCAAGATCCCTCTCCCCATCCGTACCTAGCAGACTCTCACCGCCTAACACATACGCCTCTCTTGGATTTCTACTCCCTAAGTGCATCACTTTGCATTTCTTCGCATTGAATTTTAATTGCCAAACCTTAGACCATTCTTCTAGCTTTTTCAGATCCTTTTTCATGTTTTCCACTCCCTCCGGGTGTCCACTGTGTTACAAATCTTAGTATCATCCGCAAATAGGCAAACTTTACCTTCTAACCCTTCGGCAATGTCACTCACAAATATATTGAACAGAATCGGCCCCAGCACCGATCCCTGAGGCACTCCACTACTCACCTTTCCCTCCTCCGAGCGAACTCCATTCACCACCACCCTCTGGTGCCTGTCCGTCAACCAGTTCCTAATCCAGTTCACCACTTTGGGTCCTATCTTCAGCCCATCCAGTTTATTTAAGAGCCTCCTGTGGGGAACCGTGTCAAAAGCCTTGCTGAAATCTAAGTAGATTACGTCTATGGCACGTCCACGGTTCAATTCTCCGGTCACCCAATCAAAGAATTCAATGAGATTCATTTGGCACGATTTCCCTTTGATAAAACCATGTTGTCTCGGATCTTGCAACTCATTTTCTTCCAGGAAATTCACTATCCTTTCCTTCAGCATCGCTTCCATTACTTTTCCAATAATTGAAGTGAGGCTTACCGGCCTGTAGTTTCCAGCTTCTTCTCTATCACCACTTTTGTGAAGAGGGACCACCTCCGCCGTTCTCCAATCCCTCGGAACCTCTCCCATTTCTAAGGATTTATTAAACAAATCTTTAAGAGGACCCGCCAGAACCTCTCTGAGCTCCCTCAATATCCTGGGGAGGATCCCATCCGGTCCCATGGCTTTGTCCACCTTTAGTTTTTCTAGTTGTTGATACACACTCTCTTCTGTGAACGGTGCTATATCCACTCCATTCTCAAATGAACTTTTGCCAGTCCATCGTGGTCCTTCTCCCGGATTTTCTTCAGTAAAAACAGAACAAAAGTATCTATTTAGCAAATTTGCCTTTTCTTCATCATTATCTACATAGCGGTTTGCAGTATCTTTTAGTCTCAAAATTCCCTTTTTAGTCATTCTCCTTTCACTAATATACCTGAAGAAATTTTTGTCACCCCTCCTTACCTTTCTAGCCATTTGTTCTTTCGCTTGCGCTTTCGCCAGACGTACCTCTCTCTTGGCTTCTTTCAGTTTCCTCCGGTATTCCTCCCCGTGTTCCTCGTCTTGAGTTTTTTTGTATTTCTGGAATGCAAACTCTTTAGCCTTTATTTTCTCAGCCACTTGCTTGGAGAACCATAGCGGTTTCCTTTTTCTTTTGCTTTTATTTACTTTCCTTACATAAAGGTTTGTGGCCCTATTTATAGCTTCTTTCAGCCTGGACCACTGTCCTTCCACTTTTCGTACATCCTCCCAGCCCATCAGCTCCCTCCTTAGGTATTCCCCCATTTTACTAAAGTCAGCACGCTTGAAATCCAGGACTTTGAGTTTTGAGTGGCAACCCTCCTCTTCAGCCGTCATATCAAACCAAACCGTTTGATGGTCACTGCTGCCCAGGTGGGCACCTACTCGGACATTTGACACGCTATCCGCATTTGTGAGCACCAGATCCAGCGTCGCTCCCTCCCTCGTGGGTTCCATGACCATTTGTCTGAGCAGAGCACTTTGGAAAGCATCCACAATCTCTCTACTTCTTTCTGATTCCGCAGACGGAACCTTCCAATCTACATCCGGCAGATTGAAATCTCCCAGCAACAGCACCTCTCTCTTCTTTCCCAACTTTTGAATATCTGCGATCAGGTCTTTATCTAATTCTTCCAATTGTGTTGGAGGTCTGTATACAACACCCACGTGGACAGAGGTTCTATCATCTCTTTTTAAGGTGATCCATATCGCTTCTTCCTTACCCCAGGTCCCTGTCATTTCGGTTGCTGTGATATCATTTCTCACATATAGAGCTACTCCTCCACCTTTACGACCCTCTCTATCCTTCCTAAATAGATTATGGCCTGGTATGTTTGCATCCCATTCATGGGAACCATTGAGCCATGTCTCTGTGATTGCAACAACGTCCAAGTCTGCCTCCAACATCAGGGCTTGAAGGTCATGAACTTTGTTGCCAAGACTGTGAGCATTTGTGGTCATCACTTTCCATTTACATTTCCTGTTATGTGTTTCAACATTTGATATTTTGGTGTGTTTTCTGTCTTTGGGTCCCTCCATATCTTTTTGTTCCACCTTAATTTCTTTTGCTGTTTCTTCTGGCTCAGTTCTATTTTTAGGAACCTCACAGAGCTCTAATGGAGCAAAAGAATTCTGTAGTACAATAATGGTTAGTGTTTTAAGAACCTTATGCAAACCTTATGGGTCTCCCCGGCTGTGCAAATCACCGCTGCTTAATTGCATTACACCAAATTTGTTTTCCTCCACTACAGAGGAGGGATGCAAATTCCTAAGTTATTCATAAGACTTGCAGACTATTTCTTGCCTATTCCCTGTATCTACCTCATTAAGATTTCCTCTCTGAACACACCACCCGAACTCTCGTCCACGCTATCATTACCTCTCGCCTGGACTACTGCAACTTACTCCTCACCGGCCTCCCACTTAGCCATCTATCCCCCCTTCAATCTGTTCAGAACTCTGCTGCACGTCTCATATTCCGCCAGAACCGATATACTCATATCACCCCTCTCCTCAGGTCACTTCACTGGCTTCCGATCAGATACCGCATTCAATTCAAGCTTCTCCTTCTTACCTACAAATGCACTCAGTCTGCTGCCCCTCACTATCTTTCTACCCTCATCTCCCCTTACGTTCCCGCCCGTAACCTCCGTTCACAGGATAAATCCCTCCTCTCAGTACCCTTCTCCACCACCGCCAACTCCATGCTCCGCTCATTCTGCCTTGCCTCACCACCCTATGCTTGGAACAACCTTCCTGAACCCTTACGCCAAGCCCCCTCCCTGCCCGTCTTCAAGTCTTTGCTTAAAGCCCACCTCTTCAATGCTGCGTTCGGCACCTAACCCTTACCGTTCAGTGAATCCAGACTGCCCCAATTTGACTGCCCCTATCGGACCGACCGTTCACTTGTCTATTAGATTGTAAGCTCTTTGAGCAGGGACTGTCTCTCTTTCTTAAATTGTACAGTGCTGCGTAACCCTAGTAGCACTCTACATAAGTACATAAGTACATAAGTAGTGCCATACTGGGAAAGACCAAAGGTCCATCTAGCCCAGCATCCTGTCACCGACAGTGGCCAATCCAGGTCAAGGGCACCTGGCACGCTCCCTAAACGTAAAAACATTCCAGACAAGTTATACCTAAAAATGCAGAATTTTTCCAAGTCCATTTAATAGCGGTCTATGGACTTGTCCTTTAGGAATCTATCTAACCCCTTTTTAAACTCCGTCAAGCTAACCGCCCGTACCACGTTCTCCAGCAACGAATTCCAGAGTCTAATTACACGTTGGGTGAAGAAAAATTTTCTCCGATTCGTTTTAAATTTACCACACTGTAGCTTCAACTCATGCCCTCTAGTCCTAGTATTTTTGGATAGCGTGAACAGTCGCTTCACATCCACCCGATCCATTCCACTCATTATTTTATACACTTCTATCATATCTCCCCTCAGCCGTCTCTTCTCCAAGCTGAAAAGCCCTAGCCTTCTCAGCCTCTCTTCATAGGAAAGTCGTCCCATCCCCACTATCATTTTCGTCGCCCTTCGCTGTACCTTTTCCAATTCTACTATATCTTTTTTGAGATACGGAGACCAGTACTGAACACAATACTCCAGGTGCGGTCGCACCATGGAGCGATACAACGGCATTATAACATCCGCACACCTGGACTCCATACCCTTCCTAATAACACCCAACATTCTATTCGCTTTCCTAGCCGCAGCAGCACACTGAGCAGAAGGTTTCAGCGTATCATCGACGACGACACCCAGATCCCTTTCTTGATCCGTAACTCCTAACGTGGAACCTTGCAAGACGCAGTGCTTTTTTTGTGCCGGTACGCAACGGTACGGCGTACCGGCACCTTTTTCTCCTCCTCCCCTCCCCTCCCATTACTTCCAGCGATTCTCCGCCTCTCCCCTGCCCTCCCATCGACGTACAGCGATTTTTCCGTACCTCCCCTGCCCTCACCTCTCCCATATCCAGCGATTCTTCGTCCCTCAGCGTCCTCCTCCTTCACTGCCTGCCAGCCAGCGTCGGACTCAGAAGCGAACGGTGCAGGCAGCGATTGGCTGGCAGCGTCGTAGCTTCCCTCTGCAAGTCCCGCCTATGCGTAAACAGGAAGTTGTAGGCGGGACATGCAGAGGGAAGCTACGACGCTGCCAGCCAATCGCTGCCTGCACCGTTCGCTTCTGAGTCCGACGCTGGCTGGCAGGCAGTGAAGGAGGACGCTGAGGGACGAAGAATCGCTGGATATGGGAGAGGTGAGGGCAGGGGAGGTACGGAAAAATCGCTGTACGTCGATGGGAGGGCAGGGGAGAGGCGGAGAATCGCTGGAAGTAATGGGAGGGGAGGGCAGGGGAGAGAGAATTGCTGGAAATCAATGGGAAGGGCAGGGGAGAGAGAATTGCTGGAAATCAATGGGATGGGAGGGAAGGGCAGAGGAGAGAGAATTGCTGGACATGGGATGGGAGGGAAGGGCAGGGGAGAGAGAATTGCTGGAAATCAATGGGATGGGAGGGAAGGGCAGAGGAGAGAGAATTGCTGGACATGGGATGGGAGGGGAGGGCAGGGGAGAGAGAATTGCTGGAAATCAATGGGAAGGGCAGGGGAGAGAGAATTGCTGGAAATCAATGGGATGGGAGGGAAGGGCAGGAGAGAGAGAATTGCTGGACATGGGAAGGGCAGGGGAGAGAGAATTGCTAGAAATCAATGGGATGGGAGGGAAGGGCAGGGGAGAGAGAATTGCTAGAAATCAATGGGAGGGAAGGGCAGGGGAGAGAGAATTGCTAGAAATCAATGGGAGGGAAGGGCAGGGGAAAGAGAATTGCTGGAAATCAATGGGATGGGAGGGAAGGGCAGGGGAGAGAGAATTGCTGGACATGGGAAGGGCAGGGGAGAGAGAATTGCTGGACATGGGATGGGAGGGAAGGGCAAGGGAGAGAGAATTGCTGGACATGGGATGGGAGGGAAGGGCAAGGGAGAGAGAATTGCTGGACATAGGATGGGATGGGAGGGAAGGGCAGGGGAGAGAGAATTGCTGGACATTAATGGGAAGGGCAGGGGAGAGAGAATTGCTGGAAATCAATGGGATGGGAGGGAAGGGCAGGAGAGAGAGAATTGCTGGACATGGGAAGGGCAGGGGAGAGAGAATTGCTAGAAATCAATGGGATGGGAGGGAAGGGCAGGGGAGAGAGAATTGCTAGAAATCAATGGGAGGGAAGGGCAGGGGAGAGAGAATTGCTAGAAATCAATGGGAGGGAAGGGCAGGGGAAAGAGAATTGCTGGAAATCAATGGGATGGGAGGGAAGGGCAGGGGAGAGAGAATTGCTGGACATGGGAAGGGCAGGGGAGAGAGAATTGCTGGACATGGGATGGGAGGGAAGGGCAAGGGAGAGAGAATTGCTGGACATGGGATGGGAGGGAAGGGCAAGGGAGAGAGAATTGCTGGACATAGGATGGGATGGGAGGGAAGGGCAAGGGAGAGAGAATTGCTGGACATGGGATGGGAGGGAAGGGCAGGGGAGAGAGAATTGCTGGACATTAATGGGAGGGCAGGGATGAGATAATTGCTGGACATGGAGGGGAGGGCAGGGAAGATAGAATTTCTGGACATGGAGGGGAGAGAGGAGAATCGCTGGACGGGGAGGGGAGGACAGGGAAGAGAGAATTGCTGGACATGGATGAGAGGGGAGAGAGGAGAAATGCTAGAAATGGATGGAGAGGAGAGCAGGAGATAGAGGAGAATTGCTGGACATGGATGGATGGAGGAGTTGGCTAGGAGAGAGGAGAAATGCTGACTTGGATGGAGGAGAGGGGAGAGAGAATTATTGCTTTATATGGATACAGATGAGGGAAGAGAGATGAGAAATGCTGGACATGGATGGAGGGAAAGAGAGAGGAGAAGTGCTGGACATGAATGGAGGGGAGGAAAGAGAAAAGAAGATGCACATGGATGGAGATGAGGGAAAGGGAAGAGAGGAGAAAAACTGCACATGGATGGAGAAAATAGGCAAAAGCTGGATCCATGTTATACCTCCTCCAGTCAATTCCATGGAGGAGGACCCAGCTTTTACTTATGGATGCAGGGCAACAAAAGAAGAAGAAAGGAGGAAAGTAAAGAAATAAATGGAAAGGAAGCCCTGGAAACGGAGTTAAGAGAACAGATAGAGAGCAGCAGAATCAGAGACTGGGACCAATATGGATAGAAAAACAAAGTCACCAGACAACAAAGGTAGAAAAAAATCATTTTATTTTCATTTTAGTATTTGGAATTTGTCTTATTTTGCACTGGGTATATACTGGAGCTGTAACAGCTTACAGAAATTATTTATAATGAAAAAAAATCACATTATTTTTTCTCCTATACTAGTATAATATTTTCAATGATGTCTGTTTATATGCGCCATGGCTGGTATAAGGGGTGTGGCTAATGTGGGTGTGGCTATAATAGGGGCGGTGCCATGTGTGGTGACCCCGCCCACAATGAGTACCGGCACCTTTTTTTCTACAAAAAAAGCACTGGCAAGACGTAGCTATAATTCGGGTTCCTCTTACCCACATGCATCACTTTGCACTTGTCAACATTGAACTTCATCTGCCACTTGCACGCCCATTCTCCCAGTCTCGCAAGGTCCTCCTGTAATCGTTCACATTCCTCCTGCGACTTGACGACCCTGAATAATTTTGTGTCATCGGCGAATTTAATTACCTCACTAGTTATTCCCATCTCTAGGTCATTTATAAATACAATAAAAAGCAACGGACCCAGCACAGACCCCTGCGGGACCCCACTAACTACCCTCCTCCACTGGGAATACTGGCCACGCAATCCTACTCTCTGCTTCCTATCTTTCAACCAGTTCTTAATCCATAATAGTACCCTACCTCCGATTCCATGACTCTGCAATTTCTTCAGGAGTCTTTCGTGCGGCACTTTGTCAAACGCCTTCTGAAAATCCAGATATACAATATCAACCGGCTCCCCATTGTCCACATGTTTGCTTACCCCCTCAAAAAAATGCATTAGATTGGTGAGGCAAGACTTCCCTTCACTAAATCCGTGCTGACTTTGTCTCATCAGTCCATGTTTTTATATATGCTCTGCAATTTTATTCTTAATAATAGCCTCCACCATCTTGCCCGGCACCGACGTCAGACTCACCGGTCTATAATTTCCCGGATCTCCTCTGGAACCCTTCTTAAAAATCGGAGTAACATTGGCTACCCTCCAGTCTTCCGGTATTACACTCGATTTTAGGGACAGATTGCATATTTCTAACAGTAGCTCCGCAAGTTCATTTTTTAGTTCTATTAATACTCTGGGATGAATACCATCAGGTCCCGGTGATTTACTACTCTTCAGCTTGCTGAACTGACCCATTACATCCTCCAAGGTTACAGAGAATTTGTTTAGTTTCTCCGACTCCCCCGCTTCAAATATTCTTTCCGGCACCGGTGTCCCCCCCAAATCCTCCTCGGTGAAGACCGAAGCAAAGAATTCATTTAATTTCTCCGCTACGGCTTTGTCCTCCTTGATCGCCCCTTTAACACCATTTTCGTCCAGCGGCCCAAACGACTCTTTGGCCGGTTTCCTGCTTTTAATGTATCTAAAAAAATTTTACTATGTATTTTTGCTTCCAACGCTAATTTCTTCTCAAAGTCCTTTTTTGCCCTCCTTATCTCCGCTTTGCATTTGGCTTGGCATTCCTTATGATCTATCCTGTTACTTTCAGTTGGTTCTCTTCTCCACTTTCTGAAGGATTGTTTTTTGGCTCTAATGATTTCCTTTATCTTACTGTTTAGCCACGCCGTCTGACGTTTAGTCTTTTTTCCCTTTTTTCTAATACGTGGAATATATTTGTCCTGAACCTCCAGGATGGTGTTTTTAAACAGCATCCACGCCTGATGCAAGTTTTTTACTCTGCGAGCTGCTCCTTTCAGTCTTTTTTTCACCATTTTTCTCATTTTGTCGTAATCACCTTTTCTATAGTTAAACGCTAGCGTACTTGATTTCCTAGTTTCACTTCCTTCAATGCCAATATCAAAACCGATCATATTATGATCACTGTTATCAAGCGGCCCTCGTATCGTTACCCCCTGCACTAGATCATGAGCACCACTAAGGACTAAGTCTAGTATTTTTCCTTCTCTTGTCGGCTCCTGAACTAGCTGTTCCATGAAGCTGTCCTTGATTTCATCAAGAAATCTTATGTCCCTTGCATGTACAGATGTTACATTAACCCAGTCTATATGCGGGTAATTGAAATCCCCCATTATTATTGTGTTGCCCAGTTTGTTTGCGTCCCTGATTTCCTTTAACATTTCCGCATCCGTCTGTTCGTCCTGGCCAGGCGGACGGTAGTACACTCCTATCACTATCCTTTTCCCCTTTGCACATGGAATTTCAATCCACAGTGATTCCAAGGAGTGTTTTGTTTCCTGCAGAATTTTCAATCTATTTGATTCAAGGCTCTCGTTAATATACAATGCTACCCCTCCACCAATCCGATTCACCCTATCACTACGATATAATTTGTACCCCGGTATGACAGTGTCCCACTGGTTATCCTCCTTCCACCAGGTCTCAGAGATGCCTATTATATCTAATTTTTCATTTAGTGCAATATATTCTAACTCCCCCATCTTATTTCTTAGGCTCCTGGCATTCGCATATAGACATTTCAAACTATGTTTGTTGTTCCTAAGTACATCATGCTTAGTACTTGACAGTATTAATTGGCAATCTTTTGTCTGATTTTTATTGTTATTTAAAGATACCCGATCTACTACAATCTCTTTTGCAACCTCACTATCAGGATACTCTATCTTCCCTGTTATGGTGATATCTTTGAAAGATACCTTATCCCGAACCATGCTCTTTTGAGCGACTGTCGGCCTTCCCCCCATTTCTAGTTTAAAAGCTGCTCTATCTCCTTCTTAAACGCCGATGCCAGCAGCCTGGTCCCACTCTGGTTAAGATGGAGCCCATCCTTTCGGAATAGGCTCCCCCTTCCCCAGAATGTTGCCCAGTTCCTAACAAATCTAAAGCCCTCCTCCCTGCACCATCGTCTCATCCACGCATTGAGACTCTGGAGCTCTGCCTGTCTCTTGGGCCCTGCGCGTGGCACAGGTAGCATTTCAGAAAATGCTACCCTGGAGGATCTGGATTTCAGCTTTCTACCTAAGAGCCTAAATTTTGCTTCCAGAACCTCTCTCCCACATTTTCCTATGTCATTAGTACCCACATGTACCAAGACAGCCGTCTCCTCCCCAGCACTATATAAAATCCTATCTAGGTGACGCGTGAGGTCCGCCACCTTCGCACCAGGCAGGCAAGTCACCAGGCGATCCTCACGTCCACCAGCCACCCAGCTATCTATATGCCTAATGATTGAATCACCAAGTACAACAGCTGTCCTAACCTTTCCCTCCCGGGCAACATTTGGAGATATATCCTCAGTGCGAAAGGATAATACATCCCCTGGTGGGCAGGTCCTGGCTACAGGAGTACTTCCTACTTCACCAGGGTGATGCTCTCCTTCTAGAAATGTTAAGTAGTAGTAGTAGTAGTATACTAAATGTTTGTCTACTGAAATATCCAACGTGTCTATCTATGTATGTTCTGTACCCCAGGTAATTGAGATTCAGAGAAATAAGTTTTAGGTTTCATGTGCCTTGCCTGAAATGGGTACTTCCTGGTTGGATTTTCATTTCAGTTACTTGCTTGTCATCAATGTATTACTACCTCATTGTGGCTATTGTCCGGCAAATGGAATTTGCTGCTAACAGTGTTTTTTTCCTCTCTTCCTTGCCGGATGATGTCACGCTTCTTTCTTATATTGATGACTTGCTCCCTCTGCTAACCCTTGTGTGTATTACATACACACGTTTGCATGAAAAAAAAACCCCAAACTTTAATTTATGTTTTCCAGGACCTCTTTCTCAAATTACGCTACCAAATTGAGCTACCCAACAACTGTTTGGCGAGTGTGAGGCTTATTGGAACTTTTAAATTTTTATACCCTGTGGTATTGCATGAATATTTTCTTTTACAGCCCTGGTGCTTCTCCCTTGAAGGAGCACTTTTGTATTGTCATAAGCTTTTGCATATCTTTGCATTTTCTTGAGATATTTGTAGCAGGAAAGAGTTACTATTCTAATGTTCTCCTGTATTGGATTTGCCTTGTTTATCTTTGTGATAAAGTTTTGCACCATGTTATCAGTTGTCCCTTGACAGTGCAGTTCCTCCTAATAGGAGTTCCCAAAGTCCTGATAGCCTATTACAATGGCAACACTGGAAGGGAACAGATTCTTACAGACTTTTGTTTTGCTAATGTATGCAAGGAACCGTTTGTCTACTAAACTACTTAATGTGTTTAACTCATCATGCTTGTGATAAATATATATCTGTGTTACTTTACCTTGGGATATTGCCCCCTCCAGGGTAAAGGAATTTAGCTGAATGTTCAGATTAAGAAGTTGTTAATGTACCTTGAATGAGAATGCTTTGTGATGCTATAGAACATTTCTAGGCATCTGCCTACTTTGCTGACATCATCCTTGATCTAACTTTTCTCCATAAATCATATGTCTCATGATTTTAGCTGGACGCTTAAACCTGGTTGTCCAGAGAGGTGAGGTGTACCATGATAAAGATCTAAATGTAAGTTTTAAATTGTAGGGAATCACATCATGAAGATGAAGGAAGAAATTTCCCAGTCATTCTGCACGGTTACTGTGATGTTTGAAGCTTGTAAAAGTTATTTACTGCCAATGTGCAAGTTGTGTAAGCAGTGTGAATAACCACATGGCAGGAGTGCATGTTTATGTGTTACGAAAGTACACTGTAAGTTAGTTAGAAGGTCTGTGGAAGTGAACATATGTAGAAGTGTTTGAACAGGACTATACTTTTTGGGATAGGCCAGAATAGCAATTCATTTTATTCTGTATTACCTATCAATAGAAGCATAAAATCTGAGTATAGAATTGAGCTAATGGCATTTTGTTAAGGATTTGACCAGATATTGAGTGAATTATTATCCTTTATGCCCTGAGGCCTACATAGAGGCCTTACTCTGATGAATTGATTTATTGTTTGGAGTCATTTTCCTTGTTTTTTTCAGGTTCATCAAATTGTCCTTTCACCTTAGTTGACAGGCAGGACGTGACATCATTTGAACTGTGATCACTGACAGCACTAGTCTTGGCTGCCATTGTGCTAAGGCCTGCTGTCTTACCATTCCTGAAGTAGACCTGACCACTGCATTCTTCTCTGTTCTCAGGATTGTTGCCCATTACTGCAATGAACTTTTTAGAATTGTAACCTTTATATCCTCATGCCTATAAACAACTCTGTTAAGTTGCACCATTGCGGGAAGGAGATTTTGGTTGCACTCCTTTTGCTGGATACTGCTAAACTCTACTCCACCATTTAAACTGGTGGTCAGTATAGGAATAATGTTTTTGTTTAATCTTAAAATACTGATACATTTTCAATTGTAATGATTTCTTTTTGCTTACTAGGTATAAGCACCATCAGTCTTAACACCTCTGAAACCACTGAATGTTTCCTGTCTGATATTGTTTCTATACATATTTCTATGGTATCTTATGTATTGTCTCATGTTGCAAAAACAAGATACCCGAGGGGTAAAAGGCCTCCTGATCTGTATGTACTGAATGTGGGAAGAAAGGACATTGTAAGAGGTTTTTTCTCACAGACAGTCCAGACTGCTCCCCAAAGGGATTTGGGAATTTCCCCTATGAAATGTTTGGACGCTAAATGTTAATGAAACCAATTATATACTACCTTGGCTTCTTCTCTATTTCATTTAAGGGTTACTGGCCCAAATTCCACCATTTGAATTTGCTGTTCACTGGGAGAGTGGGTACTGGTCAAGACCAAGCTACAATCCTCCTGGGGAAAAGGTCCTCCTCAAACCTTGCTGGATACCATAATCAAGGGACAAGTAGCCACCCCTGCCAATTAGTCACAATAGAAGGAAAGAAAACGAACAAAACTATATGGACCCTTACTAGACACCTGGACTACAGGACCAGGGACAACCATTATAGGGGAAGAGCGCATTTTCTATGGGTTTGCTACAATAAGAGTTGAACAGGGAGACCTATCACTACCCCAACCCCACACTGGTGAATTGGTAACCTTTTGGCTCATTACATATGACATATTGGGAGGAGCTTGGCACCCTTGGTACTTTCTTAGGCAAAGGGGGAATCACGTACTTGAGTTGTTTCACCTTATTCGGATTAACACTCCTGGACCCTGGGGGCAATACCAGTCCCTTTCCCTTGAATATATCCTCAGACATCACTATTAATGAGCCGTGGGCTAAGCCATGTCTCAACAGGAGGGAAGTATGCAAGTTTGCATTTTTATAATAGCAGTTTCGAGTTATACTGTTACTGTAACAATACTGTAGGTTTTAACTATGCCTTTTACTGAATTGAATATGTGTGACCATTGACTTGAGGAACCATTGAACTATTGGAATTTTCAAACGCAACGCAGATTGAGGAAGATAATGGCAGAAATTAACTCCCTTTGAGTTTTGTTAGAAAAGCAGTGTGTGATCCCTCAGCTTGCCTCATTGGAAAAGAGTCATGAGGGGGCGGAGAAATCACTAACAACAAATATGAAGAAAATGTTAACTAACAAAGAAGTTTTTCTGTCTAATGTCATTCCAGGTCAGTTTGAAGACTCTGCACACACAAACCTTGGAATCATACTTCCTGCTTTAGATACCTGAAGTCTGCTATCTGTAAAGCCATACCTCATCCTAAATGTTGTGATATTGTGTATACCCCCTTCATATTGATTATTGGGGACTTACGGTTCTAGAGTTTTCATTTATTTCACTTTTTGTCATTATTCTCACTGCCTTGCTAGCAACTGTTTTGTTGATAAAAAAAAGAGGATTTATTTTTGTATTACTCCCACATTTGGAAGGGTCCCAGTAGGAGACGAAGTCCTAAGAAAGGTCATCAAGAGAAATAATTGGGCTTCACCTCGCTGGCAAGGTCCATACCAAGTACTCCTGAGTCCCTCACTGCTGAACAACTTGCTGAACACCTGTCACACTGCAAGAAGGTAGCAGAACATGGAGCTGAGATTAGGCAACCAGAGTAGACCAACTTCTCGCAAGGGCAAGTCCAGCTACAAAGGGGAGGTGCTTCAATAGGAACCCTAACCTCAAAGCCGGTGAAGAAAATAATAACCTGAACGAGAATTTAGGGTTGAAATGAGAGCCTCTACACCTGAACCAGATGACCCACGTGACCAATTGACTGAGATAACAGTGTGGAATCCTTTCAGATGACTGGAAGGGAGGAAAGCAATTAGGACCTTGACTGACAGACAGAGGGAAGTCAGGTTGGTCCTAGGATTATCCTCCTGCTCCAGGTCATAGACGCAGTGAAAAGAACTTCAAATTCTGGAGACCAGGACAAGAATAATTCCCAAGACCACTTCAATCGAATGCAAGATTGGAGATAAAATATTTCTTGAAAAGACTTTGAACTTTCTCTGCCTAAAGTGATCAGATTTGAAAATCTGACTATGGAAGAAAAAACAGAACCCTGAATACCATCTTGATTGGTTCCAGAAGAAGGAGCTGATGCTTGGTGGATGTGTGGAAACCTCTTTCAGACTCCATCTTCCACAAGTGTGGCACAGGAAGTGTGTATTAGTATGTTCTCATATGTTAACACCTGCCAGAATCCATTCCACACAAAATGGAGGGCAGTAACACCTGACAGATCATTTGTCCCACATACACCAGGTTGCCTTAAGGGGTACCCAATAACAATTAATGTATAAACTACATTTACTATAACTAACAGAAGTTTGTTGAGGAAAGAGATTGCTGAACAACTGGAAGCCACTTGGCATGGCATGGCAGAATTGATTAGCGCTGGACATGTTACTGGCGGGAAAAAGGCAAGGTTTTCCAGATGTTGGAGAAATTTGTTGTGTATATATCCTAAACAATACAGCCCCTGATGGAAGTATTACCAAGGCATTGGCCGGACTGACAGCCTTATCAAAAGAACTGGCAGAGAATTCAGGCTTTGATGAGAATGGATGGAAGATTGGTTTGGAAATTGGAGCAGCCTGATTACTTCAATATTGACTTCTGTTGCTGTGGCCGCACACAGCCTATTTCAAAGACTTATTGATGTGACCCTGGTAAAGATTGTATAGCTTCCATTGGTATATCAAGCTCAAGACTACATGAATTTCCAGGACTGAAAGACGGAGTCTTGGAGAGGAATCTACCTTAGAGACTTGAGTAAAATATGTAATAATGATAAACAGGAGGGAAATGTAAAAAAAATGTTTTGCTAACATAGGGTTAATCATTCTTACTATTTCTAAATTAAATGTAGATTCTTAGGGCTCTCTGAACTGTAGATTCTGTGACCTTGTGTACATGAGTTATAGAATGGGATGTGCCTAGATAACTTGCTTGAGAACCAGACAAGCTGACTCCCAGTAGTCTAGAACTGTAACATGTTAGAAAATATGAAGGTGCTGACAGACACACAAGCAACAAGTTTCCTTTGTATTCCTGCACATAGAAAATGTATAAGAGACGCAGGGAGGATTTTTAGAGTCAGACAACCTTCTGACTGCAGTTGGATCTGTCTCCTTGCAAGTAAATAAAGCCTGACTTGGTTTAATGATATTCGTGAGTATGTTAATTAAGATTCTTTTAACAGATGTCTGTTGTCCATTTAACATACTTTATTCAGAATTTTGCAGGTGCACTGAAAAATGATTCTGCATGTGTCCCGAACCCACGCCTACGCTACTGCAGGCTGTTTTTCAGTGCACCATATTAAAAGGACCCCTCAATCTATGTTGGCTTTTGGGCTCATTTTCATAACAGAAAAATGTCTAAAAAGTGGTGTAAAGCAGCATTTGGAGGTTTTTCTCACAAAAACGTCCAAATAAGTATTTTTGAAACCTATTTTTAGATGTTTTTCTATGAAGTCCATCAGAACTGCGTCCAGATCTCAAGGGGGGGGGGGGGGTGTCAGGGGTGTGTTCAGGCCAGGAATAACCTCCCCTTATTCCCCCCATTGGTCACTAAACCCCTCCCACCCCCCAAAAATGTGACAAAAAACATTACTTGCCAGCCTCTATACCAACCTCAGATGTTATACTCATGTCCATTAGAACAGCATGCAGGTCACTGTCAGCCCTCCAAAATGCACCAGTAACCCATTGTACCCACATATAGGTGCCCCCTTCATCTGTAAGGGCTATGGTAGTGGTGTACAGTTGGGAGTATTGGGTTTTGGGGGCTTCAGCAGACAAGGTAAGGAAGCAATGGTGAGATGTGTACCTGGGGGAGAAAATCCGCCAAAACGCGGAGAACTCAAACACCCCACGGTAGAAACAATGTAACAAAAAAAGTGGGAGAGCGACCAAGGATGCCAGAAAACTGGAGGATGTTAAATGATAAACAATTTTATTAATAAATTTGAAGACTCACGTATAACATGGAACAGGGGCAAATAATAATGTAGATAACAGAAGAAGTGTTGCAATCTGACGTATGATTTAATTTGAAGGATTTCTTGGTTTTGGGATGGATAAAATTGCTGGTTTCAATGCAATGGGTACAGATACTGCAATGGCCACATTTCCGAAATCCGAGTGGCAGTGAATCTATAGTCACGTCAGGTAACGTAGAAGGCACAAGATGTTCTTTCAGGTTTTTATTCCTAGAATAGGCAATAACCAATTGCTTATTCTGAAAACACTCTAGTCCTTCTAAAATGTGCCAATGTTTCTTGATTGATCGTGAGATATGTTTAGACAAAAAGGAATATTTTAATGTACACACTATGTCTGGTGTGTTCTTAATTGCTAATGGTTCCAGTAATTCTTTGCGGTCTTTCTCAATGGCTCGATTGAGACCATTGTTAATGTGTTGTTGTGGATAGCCCCTGGTTGTAAATCTATTTTTCAAAATTTTTGCTTGATGCTGAAAATCATCAAAGTCTGAGCAGAGGCGTCGGAGACGAAGGAATTGACTAAGAGGCAAATTGCTCTTCAAGCTAGGATTGTGGTAACTTGAATAATGTAGGAACATATTTCTATCTGTGGGTTTTCTGTAATTATTGGTTTTGAAAAAATAGTCCGTTTTGGTGATTGAGATATCGAGAAAATGGATATTTTCATTGTCATATTCCAAGGTAAACTTGAGGTTTGGATCTTGTGTATTCAGCCATTGGTGGAATGAATGAAGGCTTTCCTCATTTCCTTGCCAAAGGATGAAGACGTCATCTATATAGCGTCGATAGATTTTGATGTACTGTGAAAATGGATGATTAGTGAGAAATTTTCTTCGAATTTGCCCACATACAGGTTGGCTAAATCTGGTGCCATACTTGCTCCCATCGCAGTGCCTTTGATCTGTTGGTAATATCTATCGTTGAATCGAAAATAATTTTTAGTAAGCGCTATGGTTGCGCAGGTCAAAATCAAGTGATTAGGTATTCTGCGATGGGTGGTCCTTTTTTTGTAAGGTTTCTTCAATTACATTCAATGCTTCGAGTTGAGGAATATTAGTATATAGAGATTCAATGTCCATAGTTACCATGATGGTGTCTGTAATTGGACCATCATAATGTTCAAGGATATTAATCATATGAGTAGTATCTTGTACATATGACGGAATAATGGGTACAAAAGGTCGTAAAAAGAAATCTACAAAAATGGATAATGGTTCTAAAATGGAACCATTGCCTGAAACGATAGGCCTCCCTGGTGGGTTAGTAGTAGACTTGTGTATCTTAGGCAATATGTATATGGTTGGAATGACAGGGTGTCGTACCTGTAAAAATTGTCTCTCTTTTTCAGTGAGGAAACCCATATTGGCTGAAATGTTTATGAGTTCATCTATATCTTTCTGGATTCCTCCCGTGGGGTCTTCTTGTAAGGGGATATAGAAATGAGGATCGTCTAGTTGTCGCTGAACTTCTGTACATATTTTCACTCGATCCATAATTACTATTGCTCCCCCTTTGTCCGCTGGTTTGATGACTATAGATGTGTTGCTCGACAGATCTTGAATAGCTCTGCGTTCTGTTATGGTGGTGTTGTAAAAGCGAGGCTTGGTATTCCTCTCGACTTTCTTCAGATCTCTATTCACACATTGATGGAATGCGTCAATTAGTGGGTGTGTAGGACCAGGAGGTATCCAGGTAGAAGGTTTTTTGACCACAGAAACTTCTTGTGTTGTGTAAGACTTATGGGAAAATGCTTGTATAATTTGTAACTTGCGGTTGAATTTGAAGAGGTCTACTCGTGTCTGAAAAGCATTATATCCACTGGTGGGCACAAATGATAGGCCTTTCTGGAGGACACTGACCTCAGTTTCTGTTGGTGTATATTGGGAAAGATTGAAAATAGGTATGATTTCTTCTATTGTCGATATGGATGTTGAAAGTGGCCTCTGTGTTGTTGGTTCTGTGGATATGTATTCTGTATTCTTCCTCTTCCTCTGCCTCTTGGTGTGTAACGATCTTGTTAGTTGTGTGGGTGGCGTTGCGGTTGGAATCTCGTGTCCTTCTTCCAAAGTTCTTCTAAAAAAGAATGTGTTTGAAGTTCTTGACTAGCTAAAAGGGATGTATCGCGTTCAGTAGAGTGTCTAGATGTTCTTGCTGCTTGTTGTTGCATAATGGGGCTCCCAATGGGAGAAGTGTATTCGTCCCCAGAGTCACTTCTAACTCTTTTGCATCTCTGTTCTGTATTTGTGTTGTCAAAATTGGTGTTCGTCTGGGAAGGCCTAGGTTTGGTTTGAGTAAACTGTCTCGTTGTTCTTTTAGTATGGACATATTGTCTTGATTTAGAAAAGGGGTAAATAGATCCCCTTTTGTAGTCTGCCTCATCTCTTCTAAATTTGCCATTTTTAACTTCCTTTGTATCTTTTTTAAATTTATCTATCTTGCTATTAACATCTTTCAATATTGCATCATAACTAGGATCTAAATTGTGTAATGCAATTAGTTTGGGTTCTAAAGTTTCTTTTAATGCTTTACTCTTTAATTGTGCTGTTTCAGCTATTAAAATCATAAGATCTAAACTGCATTTATTGAGAATTGCACACCACTTATCTAGAAAAAGTTGGTTGTCTAAAAACATCGTTGGAGCTTTATTTATTCTAAGGCCTCTGGGTATGCGTTTAGATCTACAATAACTGAGCATTGTACAGAAATGTAAATCATTTCTGACAATATATTTTTTTAAATCTATAATGTCTAACCACTGTTCCATTAATGATGTAGTTGATGGTTGATTGTAGTCTTCATCGTTGTCAAGGTGTTGTAGTAATTTGTTGAGATATTCATCGCTGTAGGTGAGAACATCGTTCCAGTTCTGGAAAGCCATGGTCGAGTTCAGGGGTAAACGTGGGAGAAAATCCGCCAAAACGCAGAGAACTCAAACACCCCACGGTAGAAACAATGTAACAAAAAAAGTGGGAGAGCGACCAAGGATGCCAGAAAACTGGAGGATGTTAAATGATAAACAATTTTATTAATAAATTTGAAGACTCACGTATAACATGGAACAGGGGCAAATAATAATGTAGATAACAGAAGAAGTGTTGCAATCTGACGTATGATTTAATTTGAAGGATTTCTTGGTTTTGGGATGGATAAAATTGCTGGTTTCAATGCAATGGGTACAGATACTGCAATGGCCACATTTCCGAAATCCGAGTGGCAGTGAATCTATAGTCACGTCAGGTACGTAGAAGGCACAAGATGTTCTTTCAGGTTTTTATTCCTAGAATAGGCAATAACCAATTGCTTATTCTGGAAAACACTCTAGTCCTTCTAAAATGTGCCAATGTTTCTTGATTGATCGTGAGATATGTTTAGACAAAAAGGAATATTTTAATGTACAACACTATGTCTGGTGTGTTCTTAATTGCTAATGTTCCAGTAATTCTTTGCGGTCTTTCTCAATGGCTCGATTGAGACCATTGTTAATGTGTTGTTGTGGATAGCCCCTGGTTGTAAATCTATTTTTCAAAATTTTTGCTTGATGCTGAAAATCATCAAAGTCTGAGCAGAGGCGTCGGAGACGAAGGAATTGACTAAGAGGCAAATTGCTCTTCAAGCTAGGATTGTGGTAACTTGAATAATGTAGGAACATATTTCTATCTGTGGGTTTTCTGTAATTATTGGTTTTGAAAAAATAGTCCGTTTTGGTGATTGAGATATCGAGAAAATGGATATTTTCATTGTCATATTCCAAGGTAAACTTGAGGTTTGGATCTTGTGTATTCAGGCCATTGGTGGAATGAATGAAGGCTTTCCTCATTTCCTTGCCAAAGGATGAAGACGTCATCTATATAGCGTCGATAGATTTTGATGTACTGTGAAAATGGATGATTAGTGAGAAATTTTTCTTCGAATTTGCCCACATACAGGTTGGCTAAATCTGGTGCCATACTTGCTCCCATCGCAGTGCCTTTGATCTGTTGGTAATATCTATCGTTGAATCGAAAATAATTTTTAGTAAGCGCTATGGTTGCGCAGGTCAAAATCAAGTGATTAGGTATTCTGCGATGGGTGGTCCTTTTTTGTAAGGTTTCTTCAATTACATTCAATGCTTCGAGTTGAGGAATATTAGTATATAGAGATTCAATGTCCATAGTTACCATGATGGTGTCTGTAATTGGACCATCATAATGTTCAAGGATATTAATCATATGAGGTAGTATCTTGTACATATGACGGAATAATGGGTACAAAAGGTCGTAAAAAGAAATCTACAAAAATGGATAATGGTTCTAAAATGGAACCATTGCCTGAAACGATAGGCCTCCCTGGTGGGTTAGTAGTAGACTTGTGTATCTTAGGTAATATGTTTATGGTTGGAATGACAGGGTGTCGTACCTGTAAAAATTGTCTCTCTTTTTCAGTGAGGAAACCCATATTGGCTGAAATGTTTATGAGTTCATCTATATCTTTCTGGATTCCTCCCGTGGGGTCTTCTTGTAAGGGGATATAGAAATGAGGATCGTCTAGTTGTCGCTGAACTTCTTGTACATATTTCACTCGATCCATAATTACTATTGCTCCCCCTTTGTCCGCTGGTTTGATGACTATAGATGTGTTGCTCGACAGATCTTGAATAGCTCTGCGTTCTGTTATGGTGGTGTTGTAAAAGCGAGGCTTGGTATTCCTCTCGACTTTCTTCAGATCTCTATTCACACATTGATGGAATGCGTCAATTAGTGGGTGTGTAGGACCAGGAGGTATCCAGGTAGAAGGTTTTTTGACCACAGAAACTTCTTGTGTTGTGTAAGACTTATGGGAAAATGCTTGTATAATTTGTAACTTGCGGTTGAATTTGAAGAGGTCTACTCGTGTCTGAAAAGCATTATATCCACTGGTGGGCACAAATGATAGGCCTTTCTGGAGGACACTGACCTCAGTTTCTGTTGGTGTATATTGGGGAAAGATGAAAATAGGTATGATTTCTTCTATTGTCGATATGGATGTTGAAAAGTGGCCTCTGGTGTTGTTGGTTCTGTGGATATGGTATTCTGTATTCTCCTCTTCCTCTGCCTCTTGTGTGGTAACGATCTTGTTAGTTGTGTGGGTGGCTTGCGGTTGGAATCTCGTGTCCTTCTTCAAAGTTCTTCTAAAAGAATGTGTTTGAAGTTCTTGACTAGCTAAAAGGGATGTATCGCGTTCAGGTAGAGTGTCTAGATGTTCTTGCTGCTTGTTATTGCATAATGGGCTCCCAATGGGAGAAGTGTATTCGTCCCAGAGTCACTTCTAACTCTTTTGCGTCTCTGTTCTGTATTTGTGTTGGCAAAATTGGTGTTCGTCTGGGAAGGCCTAGGTTTTGGTGTTGAGTAAACTGTCCTCGTTGTTCTTTTAGTATGGACATATTCTTGATTTAGAAAAGGGGTAAATAGATCCCCTTTTGTAGTCTGTGCCTCATCTCTTCTAATTTGCCATTTTTAACTTCCTTTGTATCTTTTTTAAATTTATCTATCTTGCTATTAATATCTTTCAATATTGCAATCATAACTAGGATCTAAATGTGTAATGCAATTAGTTTGGGGTTCTAAAGTTTCTTTAATGCTTTAACTCTTAATTGTGCTGTTTCAGCTATTAAAATCATAAGATCTAAACTGCATTTATTGAGAATTGCACACCACTTATCTAGAAAAAGTTGGTTGTCTAAAAACATCGTTGGAGCTTTATTTATTCTAAGGCCTCTGGGTATGCGCTTAGATCTACAATAACTGAGCATTGTACAGAAATGTAAATCATCGCAGAATACCTATCACTTGATTTTGACTTGCGCAACCATAGCGCTTACTAAAAATTATTTCGATTCAACGATAGATATTACCAACAGATCAAAGGCACTGCGATGGGAGCAAGTATGGCACCAGATTTAGCCAACCTGTATGTGGGCAATTCGAAGAAAAATTCTCACTAATCATCCATTTTCACAGTACATCAAATCTATCGACGCTATATAGATGACGTCTTCATCCTTTGGGCAAGGAAATGAGGAAAGCCTTCATTCATTCCACCAATGGCTGAATACACAAGATCCAAACCTCAAGTTTACCTTGGAATATGACAATGAAAATATCCATTTTCTCGATATCTCAATCACCAAAACGGACTATTTTTTCAAAACCAATATTTACAGAAAACCCACAGATAGAATATGTTTCCTACATTATTCAAGTTACCACAATCCTAGCTTGAAGAGCAATTTGCCTCTTAGTCAATTCCTTCGTCTCCGACGCCTCTGCTCAGACTTTGATGATTTTCAGCATCAAGCAAAAATTTGAAAAATAGATTTACAACCAGGGGCTATCCACAACACACATTAACAATGGTCTCAATCGAGCCATTGAGAAAGACCGCAAAGAATACTGGAACCATTAGCAATTAAGAACACACCAGACATAGTGTGTACATTAAAATATTCCTTTTTGTCTAAACATATCTCACGATCAATCAAGAAACATTGGCACATTTTAGAAGGACTAGAGTGTTTTCAGAATAAGCAATTGGTTATTGCCTATTCTAGGAATAAAAACCTGAAAGAACATCTTGTGCCTTCTACGTTACCTGACGTGACTATAGATTCACTGCCACTCGGATTTCGGAAATGTGGCCATTGCAGTATCTGTACCCATTGCATTGAAACCAGCAATTTTATCCATCCCAAAACCAAGAAATCCTTCAAATTAAATCATACGTCAGATTGCAACACTTCTTCTGTTATCTACATTATTATTTGCCCCTGTTCCATGTTATACGTGAGTCTTCAAATTTATTAATAAAATTGTTTATCATTTAACATCCTCCAGTTTTCTGGCATCCTTGGTCGCTCTCCCACTTTTTTTGAGATGTGTACCTGGGAGCATTTTACAGTGGCGTAGCTAGGGTAGTTGACACCCGGGGCCAGTCATTTTTTAACATCCCCCTCCAAAATCTAGTACTAGGCATGCCGAGAATACAAAACACTCAGGACCTATAGAGCAATTCTACCATACCATAAGCAGTCATTTCTACGAGTCACACAAGGAAAAGGAAAGCATCTTAAACACTACAGTGAGCAGCAAAAAAATAAAATATATTTTATTTACAGTTGGCTGTCTCTGATTTCTGCTTTCTTCATCTTCTTTTCACTGTCTTCCTTACATCCAGCATCTGTCTTAGTTCTCTCTCTGCCATCCAGTGTCTGCCCTCTCTCCCTGCTCCTTCCATCTACATCTGCCCCTGTCTGCCCTCTCTCTCTCTCCCCCTTCCATTCACTGTCTGCCCTTTCTCTCTGCCCCTTCAATCCACCATTTGCCCTCCCTCTCCCATCCATCCAGGGTCTGCCCTCCCTCTCATTCCCCCTTCCATCCAGGATCTGTCCCCCTCTCTCTGCCCCTTTTTTTCAGCCCCCAGTTCCAGCCACCCCACCCCTTCCCTCCCCATCTGGGAACCCCCCCAACACCCCTCTCCTCTCCTATCTGAGAACCCCCCACCCCGACCTGACCTGCCTACCAGTGAGCTCCATCCAGAGACTGCTCTCTTCTCCTGCTCCCACCCTGCCTTAAAAAAAAAAAAACACACACTAGTCACAAGGATTAAGTTGTTTTCTAAGTTGTAATCAGTCTGTCAGCTTTGGGCTTCTACATTTAAGGTGGAATTATTTATGGCCCAGGAGCAGCTCTTTTTGGAGGGGGAGGGGGCTTTTCTATTGCGTTCAATCAGCACCTCCAATCCTTATCAAACAGTGGGTCTCAGAAAGTTCACTTGTCTCACTTGTGGTTTCCACAATCTGATAGGCTCATTGGTAGCTGGGATACGGATTGGTAAGTCTGTGGGCTAAGGAGGGCAGGATGCTTATTTAGGGGCTTAGGGGGGTGCTGGGGGGAGGTGAGGGCTACAGGGGGTAGGTATGGTGGGGTCTCTTTATTGTTTATTCCCATTCTGATCTCTTTTGTGGGTACAGTTTGGTGTGTGAGGGTGAGGGGGGGGATGGCGGGAGGGTGGTTTGAGGATGCTAAGTGTGAGGGGCTTGGGGGGGTAGGAACGGCTTGTCTGGGGGGTGTAGTGGATAAGTGCAGGGGTGGTTGGGGGGTTTGGGTTGGAGGGGAGCTGGGGGGGGGTTCTTGGGAGTTTTGGGTAAAGGGGTGGGGGGGGGGGGGTCTATTCCACCGTTTGTCAATCATAGATGGAAAACATCAAATGGGTGATCTTAGGATCCTAACTTATAATGTTAAAGGTCTGAACACTCCCTATAAAAGGCATTCTTTGTTTGCTGAGCTGCGTTTGGTACACCCTCATGTAGTTTTCTTGCAGGAGACCCATTTAAAAAAAACAAACATGAGGGTTTATTAAACTCTTCACAATACCTGTGTGTATATTTTGCTTCTGATGTACAGGGAGCCAAGAAGAGGGGGGTGGCTATTATGTTTCATAAGGATGTGCAGGTGCAGCTTTTACACTTAAAGAGGGATCCCGAGGGAAGATATATCTTCTTGCATGTGCGGCTGGAGCAGGAGGAGTATACTTTGGCTTGCGTTTACGCCCCGAATGAGCGTCAAGAACAATTTTTTGTAAAACTTCAAAAGGCGCTACAGGGTTTTGCCCGGGGTAAGTTGTTGGTGGCAGGAGATTTTAACGCTACTATGCAGCCTCGGTTAGATCGTTCTGCTCCTTCTGCTTCAATTGATTATAGAATTTCTAAAGCTTTGTGGAGTCCATGGGGAGTCCATGGGTCTCTATGATGTGTGGAGAACTGGGCATCCAATGGTTAAAGATTATACCTTTTACTCTCATGTCCACCTCTCTCATTCAAGACTGGATTATATTTTTTTAGATAAAACACTGTCAGATGGGGGATGTAATGCATTTTTAGGGCATATTACATTTTCTGACCATGCTCCGGTTTGGGCAATCATTCCATCTCTAAGGGAGGACGTTAAAGATCGGAGATGGACGTTTAATAATTGTATGTTACAAGACTCAGATATTGTAAAAAATTTTGTTCCTTTTTAAAAGAGTACTTTGATTTCAATCTGGAGTCGGGGCCCCCTTTGGGTATAGTTTGGGATGCTTTCAAGGCAGTTTCTAGAGGGTATTTTATTAAGTGTGCGAGTCAGCGCTCTCGGATACAAAAGGGGCGTTTGGCCAATTGTATGGAGAGGTTGGGCATTCTGGAGGACAGATACAGGGCTTTTGGCTCGGCATCTGATTTTCGGAAGCTTCAGGCTGTGAGACTGGAGATGGCTGCGCTACATTTATTTATTTATTTATTTATTGCATTTGTATCCCACATTTTCCCACCTATTTGCGGGCTCAGTGTGGCTTACAATACATTGTAAATAATGGAAGTACAATTGGTTGCAGTACAATAATGGGTTACATTGTGAAGAGTTATATAAGACAGAGTAAATACAGGATATTATTAGGGGATGGAACAGTGGAATATAACAGTGGTGAGTTGAGAGGGGGACAAAGCAGTATCGAGGGAACAGGGAGGTCTGACAATTTTATCTGTGGGTAGGGTTTAGGAGTGGTGAGAGCGCGGGAGAAGAGATTTCAGAGAGTGTATTGGGGCGTGTCTATGAGATTGTATGGGCTTCATGTGTTTGATCCTTGCCGTAGATTTTCTCGAAGAGATAAGTCTTTAGTAGTTTGCGGAAGTCGGTCAGTTCGTAGGCATAGACGGTCGGTAGCCCAACTGTTTGGGGAGGGTAAAGGGGGCGGAGCTTACCTCCATACGCTCCGTGGCAGCGACGTCAATGAAGAAAAAGACTACAGGCTCGCCGCCAGCTTCTCCCTTCTCTCTGCACACAGTGTCCCGTGATGCATTTCCTGTTTCTGCGAGAGCAGAGAGAAGGGAGAAGCTGGCGGCGAGCCTGTAGTCTTTTTCTTCATTGACGTCGCTGCCATGGAAATAAAAGATGAAAATGCGCGGGGCGGGAGGGTGGGCTGCACCACAAGCGGAAGTCGACGATTCGGCTGGGGAGGCTTAGCCTCCCCAAGCCTCTTATACGGGGCGCCTATGTTCGTAGGTCGTTTTCAGGCTGCGTGGTAGTGTATTCCAGAATTGTGTGCTCATGTATGTGAAAGTCAATCCGTGCAGTACTTTGTATTTTATGCCTTTGCACTTAGGGAAATGGAGATTGAGGAAGGTTCGAGACGATCTTTTAGCGTTTCTGGGTGGCAGGTCAATTAGGTCGGACATGTATGCAGGGGCTTCACCGTGAATGATTTTGTGGACTAAGGTGCATACTTTGAAAGTGATGCGTTCCTTGAGTGGTAGCCAGTGTAGTTTCTCCCGTAAGGGTTTTGCACTTTCGTATTTTGGTTTTCCGAAGATGAGTCTGGCTGCTGTATTCTGGGCTGTTTGAAGTTTCGTCAGTATTTGTTCCTTGCATCCTGCGTATAATGAGTTGCAATAGTCCAGGTGACTGAGTATGAGTGATTGCACTAGACTGCGGAAGACAGATCTTGGAAAGAATGGTCTAATTCTTTTCAGTTTCCACATGGAGTAGAACATTTTTTTTGTTGTGTTGTTTGCATGAGTCTCGAGAGTTAGGTGGCGGTCGATGGTGACTCCAAGGATTTTTAAAGTTTCTGAGATTGGCAGATTTAGTTTAGGTGTGTTGATGGCGGTAAATTTATTTGTGTTGTATTGGGAGGTAAGTATGAGGCATTTAGTTTTTTCTGTATTCAGTTTCAGTCGGAATGCATCTGCCCAGGTGTTCATGATGTTGTAGACTTTGGCTGATTTCGTTAGAGATTCATTGATGTCTTTTTTGAATGGAATATATATCGTTACATCATCGGCATATATATGTGGATTAAGGTTATGGTTAGATAAATGTTTTGCCAGGGGGGTCATCATTAGATTGAAAATAGTTGGTGAGAGGGGGGATCCTTGCGGTACTCCACAATCAGGTGTCCATGCAGCTGACGTAGTTAAGTTTGATGTGACTTGATATGAACGTGAGGTTAAGAACCCCTTGAACCAGTTTAGAACATTACCTCCGATGCCAAAGTATTCGAGAATGTGTAATAGGATTTTGTGGTCTACCATATCAAAGGCACTTGACATGTCAAATTGTAGCAGGAGTATATTAGTGCCGGTTGCAATCATTTGTTTGAATTTGGTCATTAGGGTATTAACTCTGTTTCTGTGCTATGATTAGACCGGAATCCTGATTGGGAGTCATGTAGTATGGAGAAACTTGTTGAGGTAGTTTGTGAGTTGTTTGGTAACCATCCCTTCGGTTATTTTGGTTATTAATGGTATAGATGCTACTGGTCTGTAGTTTGTTATTTCACTTATGTTTTTATGATGAGAGTCTGAAGTTTGTGCATGCACGCTTGAAGCAAGTTCATTATGAGTATACTAACAAGCCTGGTCGTTTACTGGCCACCAAGTTGAGACAATTGAGAACTGATAGGCAGATTCTGCGAGTGCGAGATGTCGGGGGTGCTCAGTTACAGAATTCTACTCAAATTCGGGAGCGTTTTGCCCAGTTTTATACAAACTTGTATAAAGGGATGCCACTGTACGAGATCGGGACATTGATTCTTACTTGGCTGCTTGTGGTTATGCCGATGCTTTCCGATCACTAGAGAGAGCAGTTGGAGGCTTCGGTAACAGTGGGGGAAGTGTTGCGGGTTATCAAAGAGTTGCCGACGAGTAAGGTACCAGGTTTGGATGGATTCATGAATGAATTTTGTAAGACTTTACGAGGGAGTTGGCACCATACTTGGTGTTGGTAATTAACTCAGTGCGGGATGGGGCACCTTTGTCCTCCATCTATGAGTGAGGCATGGTTGGCTATTATACCAAAACTGGGAAAAGACAAGACTTGAATGTGCATCCTATCGGCCCATTTCTATTTTGAATACAGACGTTAAAATCTTGGCGAAGGTGCTAGCTAATCGTCTGGCTATTGTGCTCCCAAGTTTGATTCACCCGGACCAAGTTGGTTTTGTGGCTGGGTGGCAGGCCATGGATAACATTAGAAGAACCTTGGATTTACTTCATGTTTTTCAAGCGAAGAATGTGCCGATGGTTTTCCTGGGTTTAGACGCGGTAAAAGCCTTCGACAGGGTTCATTGGGGGTACCTTGATAGGGTTCTGAATAAATTTGGCTTGGGCCCATTTTTCAGGTCTTGGATCCAGGCGTTTTATGCTTCTCCTACTGCTAGGGTGCGAGTTAATGGTGGTCACTCGAGGGCTTTTAAGTTGGAGCGTGGTACGAGACAGGGACGTCCGCTGTCACCCCTCCTTTTCACGTTGGTAATGGAACCTTTGGCTCCAGCCATTCGAACTAATGTTGATATCTCGGGTGTGTTGGTGGGCGGTAAGGAATTTAAGATAGCACTTTTTGCAGACGATGTCCTCCTGTCTTTGACTAGGCCCCTGGTGTCTCTTCCTAACTTAATGAAAGAGATTGCGGCTTATTCGGCAGTGTCTGGTTACAAAGTGAACGAGAGTAAGTCCATAGGGATGGCGGTTCGGGTGCCACAGGGGTTGAGGGAGACGTTGCAGACCTCCTTTGCATTTAAGTGGTCTATCAAGGATATTCGCTATCTAGGAGTTCAGATCCCTTGGAATGTGTCTGAGTTATTTGTTGCTAATTACTCGGCCCTTCAGAAGGATATCCAGCGAGACTTGGACCAATGGCATTCGGTGGGTCTTTCTTGGTTTGGGCGGATTGCTGTGCTTAAAATGAACGTTCTTCCCCGCTTATTGTATTTGTTCCAAGTGCTACCCCTACAGCTGTCAAAGTCGTTTTTATCTCGCCTGCAAGATAGCTTGATCCGCTTTATTTGGAATCAGAAGCGTCCTCGTTTGCCACGAGCTTTTCTATATAAGTGTAAACAGGAGGGCGGGTTGGGGGTGCCTAATCTTTTGTGGTATTACTGTGCGGCGCAGTCTAGATCGGCTATAGAATGGTTTAAGCGGGAGGACCATAAGTTGTGGGTACATATTGAACAAGCTTTGATAGGCATTCGTCGGCTGGGGCATTTAATGTGGCTACCTGATAAGTATAGGGGTTGGGTTGAGCGGTTTCCGCCTACTGTACAGGTAACATTTTACTACTGGGATCTTCTGTTTCCGGCTAGGCAGCCTTTTTTGTCTCGGCTTGCACCTATTGGTGATAATCCCGTATTTGAGCCGGGGGGTGGGACTTACATCTTTTCAGAGTTGGGCAACACTGGGTTTGGACCTCTGGGGGCAACTTTTTGAGGGGGAAGAGTTTGTTTCTTTTGACACATTAGTGGAGGACTATAGGCTTCGGCCTACTGACTGTTATGCTTACTTGCAATTGAAGCATTTTTTGCGCCGCCCTGTTTATAAGGCCTGTTTGACTCGAGAGGTTCACTTGTTGGAGAAGATGTGTGTGGACACAGGAGTACTAGGGGGATGATAACTTCATTGTACAGGCACTTGGCATTGCGTCTTCAACCTTATATCTTGCATAGAAGGAATTGGGAAAAGGAGCTGGACTTCACTTTGTCGAGGCTTCCTGGTTGCGTCTAAAAGGGACTTATGAAGTCCTCTTATCTGTGCTTTAGAAGGAAAGTGCTATCAAGATATTTTATAGGTGGTACTTTACTCCTGTGAGATTACAGCACATGTCGGTACGGAGTCCGGCTCGGTGTTGGAGGGTATGCAGGGAGCTGGGGACCATGGGACATATTTGGTGGTCGTGCCCTAAGGCGCGGGCTTATGGAGGGCAGTGCAGTCCTCATCTTCAAGCTTGGGTGGGGTAGATCTGTGCAGTGGCATCCTGCGGTCTTTTTGCTTGGTCAGAAACCAGAGGGACTTACTGGTAATCAATTTTCGTTGGTAAAGGGTGTCCTTACATGCTGCTCACATCAACTTGGGCGAAGTGCTGGAAGTCTCCTCAGGTCCCTTCGATAGTGGGTGTGATATCTAAGGTGTGGTATATATGTGAGATGGAACGCCTGACAGCGGTAAAAAAGAAAACATTGTCTAAATGGGAGATGGTGTGGGATCCTTTCGTGTCAGCTTGTACACCATAATTGGTAACTGGTTTTGAGTTTTATTGCTTGAATCAGGATTGATGAATGGTTGGGAGGGTTGTTTTTTTTTAATAGGGGTTACAGTGGGTGGGGGGGCTTTGGGGGGGGGGGTTGAAAAACACTTTCAAAATTTTGAGGTTTGGATGCTAATCAAGGCTGCATTGAAACTGCTTCTTCTGTTTGTCTCATGTGGGAGTTGTTATACTACGCCTTATGTATTCAAGTTATGTATACATTGTTTTGTATTTTGCACTACTTCTTGTGCCTTATAGGCTGTTGTATTGCCTTTCAATGTTTAATAAAGACCTTTACAAATTAAAAAAAAAAAGTGCTAAAAATACGTTTTAAAAGTATTTGCATAAATCTAATTGCAGAATTTAGGTGCTAGGAAGTGGGATTGGTATGCTATATACTCAAATTTGCTCAAGCCATATGCAAATTAGTCCGTTTTTGGGAGGTTCTCATTTGCATATTTATGGGTAAAAATTGTTGGAAATGTTTACAGCCTTAATGTTATGGCATGGCTCTGATCAAAAATGTGAAGTTTGATCCAAAAACGAAGGGTTTATCTAGTGTTTTGACTAAAAATTCCCATTAGAGTGTCTGTATGTTAATCTGGCATTCAAATAGATCTCTCTGATTGGATGAGCAGCTTTCTGTTAGAAAATCTGCCTGGGAATAGAGAACAGAGAGCAACTGAGATTTAGACTGAGAACGTGCAGCTTTGAGCTCGTGTGTAAGGATTGATAGAAAGAATTGTTGTTTGATCTAAGTTGATTGAAATTATAAAAGAGTGCCTGATTTTGTGGTAAATGAGAAGTATGAGTGAAAGAGATTGGTGGAGATCTACAAGTTTGAGGTTTCTCTTCTGAGAAAAGGATCTGAATATTTCAGGATTACTTGAAGTTTAGAAGAATAGAAAAGGGTGAATTTCAGTTTAAGAGTGTTTAAATCCTATAAACTATATAAAAGCTAAGTGGATTTAAGTGCCTGTAAGCAAGGAAACTTAATATTTGATGTGAAATAAATATTTGATCTGAGATAAATATTTGATATGAGATAAATGTTTGATCTGAATTATATTCTTTGGTGAAAGGGAGATAAGTTCGAAAAAGAATCTTTGGAAAATAAGAGGATTTTGCTCACATTTTGAATTAGCCAGATTAGTAACTTTACTGAGTGGAGAGGGGAATGGGTCTATGAGTGTGTGAGAGAGAGAGAGAGAGAGAGTTTGATTCCGTTGTGAATCCTCCATTTTAGGAGCTTCAAAAGGGAAGAAGTGCTCTCCACCTACATAGATAGGCTATAAATTTGCAGTTTAATAATTTGAAGTCAGGAAAATTAGAGTGTAGGAAATTTGGTTATTTTATTTTCTTTAGCTTGGCACAGTTCGGTTCCTGCTGTATGGTAGGCAAATCCCATAGTTCCACACACACTGCAGGGAGGCAGTATTCTCCTTTATTTTTATTTTTAGATTAAGTTTAGGAAGAAGAATCAGTGGGAGACACTTCTAAAGAAGAGATCTCTTGGAGTCTGCAACTGGAAGTTTTCCTTCAGCTGTGAAAGAAAAATAAAACAACTGAATACGACATTAAGGAAGAGAGAGAGAGAGCGACAATTCACACACTTTTTCTGAAACTCCTGTTTATCACCCAAGTGAACTGAGATTGAATTTTGAAAATAAAGGAAGAAGGAGAAATCCAATTAGAATAATTATACCACTATAGACTAAGATTTGAAAGGTTTGGATAGTTATCCTATATAATAAACTCACCCTCAACGTTCTGAGGAACTGACGTCACTGTCAGGTCCTCCGGGCACTCCTTCCGTTCGAAAGCCTTCGTGGTGGTGAAGCCACCGAAAACACTGAGTTTGGGCCCCGCCCTCGCGTCAAACGGGATGATGTCGAGGGCGGATCAATGTCAGCAGATTGACGGTGGCGTGCCGAGGTCCGCAACAATGGCGGACGAAAGCCAACGGGGTGAGTAGGGAGGGGGGGAGGAACGACCAGCAACCGTGCTAGCACCCGTTTCATTGCCGCATGAAACGGGCATGTTTTACTAGTTTAACCTTATAAGTAAGCCCTGTAGGAAAGAAGCTTATAAAACATGTTTAAATGAAATACACCTAAGAAACATTCCTATTTTGCGTTGGAAATCTTTGAAGTGTTATACTTACTTGTAACTTGGTCAGGAGACTAAATGTTTGTTAGTAAGAAATTAGAGTGTATACTGGATCCAGTAGATGGGAATCAGCAGTTCTACTGGTCTGATCCATTACAATCTAACTGAAGAGTATTTCTTTCTGTTTACCAGCACAGTCAATAATTCCATTCCACTTAAATAAATATTTTATTGTTATATATAAGGGATGAGTATCTGGATTCTCGTAAATCAAATTGGATCCATTCACAGGAATTCATATTCACCTTTTTGCATTCATCCGGTATTATCTTTTAAGGAGAGTTTTTATTTTATGTTCACTCTGTCTCTTGTGAGCTGAGCACAGTTAGTTCCCTCTGGCTGGCACGACTACATCTTAGAGGTATTTTGATACTGTGTGAAGTTTACCATAGACAGGTGACACTTGCACTGATGATATAATGGTGGACCCTCAAAAGGAATAGGAAATCCGACTGAAAACCCTACCCAAAGCAAATAAGCATCCCCACTATTTGCATATAGCACCAACCAATTATGCAACAGCAGAAAGCTTAATGGGGGAAGGGGCCTTGCGACCCCAAACCTGGTCACCTCAGGACTCCTCCTCGCAACTACTGTCCTCGACCTGAAAACCCACTCCTTTGACACTTAAATGCAGGGTGGGTTCCATGACAATAGCTACAACAATAGCGGAATCTACAGGAGGGGCGACTACACCTACCTGCATTAAATTGGAAACAAGCATTTTTTGTGAAGCTCCCCCTTGCACTGAACCCACTACGCCACACACTTCCTGCACCTGCAATTCCAGCATTAACTGACCGAAACCATCCGACTCCCCCGGTTCCTGCAAATGAGCCACTACCATATCCGGGGAATCCAGCAGGGGCCCCTGAACGAAAGGGAAAAATACCCGAAGGAGTAAAATTAGCAATCCATAAATCCACGTCACGGACACCCCAATTATCCAATTTATCCCTAGCCATACTCCTTCGAAAATGTTCATCATAGTTAAACCATGACCAGCCACCATATATTTTATAAGCTCTTAAAATTAGATCAGAATAACTTAATAATCCCGGATAAAGGGCAGGTTTCGCTGACCCCACTTGCAAAAACATGAAAACTCATCACCAATTCAGGATCGTCTTAGGGACCCTCCCTTTTTTCTTTTTAGCATCATCCTTCCCACTATCCTTCCCTGGATTACTATCCTGATCACAAGCCAAATGAGCAAATAAATCTATATATTTCCCCCGTAAAATTCGCTGACGCCATTTTTGAGTAATGTAACAATCTAATGGAGCAATATTACAGAATGTATGACCCAGATGTGAACCACTAGAAAGACTTCCTAACACATTAAATCCTTCCATCTGATTGTTCACTTCACCAGACACACAATTCGCCGTCTCTATATCACAAGAAGAAGAAGAAGAGGAATTAATCCCTGACGAGTCCCAGGAGTCAGAAGACTTCCAAACTAGCATTGGGTCTGCCGTTACACCCCTCCTCTGTCGCTTCTCCATATCGAGCCTCCACACCACATGACACAAGCAACGCAAAGTTTTTACTCCTTAACTTCTTCCTCAATCCCCTACCACTGACATCATTACCATGCCCATTCGCCCTTTCCACTCTCTCTCCAGCCCTACCCCCTTCTCTCAAACCTCTTCCCAACCCCTCAAATAAATCAGTTAATAACTCACCAGCATTTCTCACAGTAGAAGACCCCTCCAATGGATCCTCACAATCCACTCCACGAGCAGGAACATCAGTTCTTATCCCACTGCCCAGTGGCCTAAGTGGTATGACCGGAGTTGTCACTCCGAAAGTCTCCGTCTGCTGTTGAACAGCAGAATTCAAACGACACTGACTCTTTTTCTGTTTCTGCTGTATGACCTTTGATGATGCTGAAGAACCCCACCCCTGACACTACTCCACTCGAGCCTCCCCCAGGAGACTTGCCTGCTGACCCCTTTTTACTACTTTTACCTTTTACACACCCTTGTACCCCTCCCTTACCCAATTTCTTAGGAGCCATTATACAATAGAATAATAATAGAATAAATGGCAGAATATTCAACCCAACCCAGGTCACCCTCCCCCCACCTCTCAACTTTACCAATAGTAATAAAACATTTGGCTGATTAAATTAACCACCACCAAAACCATTAAAATAACCCACACCTTAAAAACCCCTCTTTCAAAATCGTCCTCAATCCTTTCCAAAACACAACAGGATATCCCAGCACCCAAAAAACCCTCACAAACTTAAACCCTTGCACAGCTCACGCACACCACACACCCGTTCCAGAAGACCCCTCTTCCCTCAAATTCAGTCCCTTCACTAAACACCATTTACTCACACAACCGCAATCGCACGGTCGAATCCGGAACTGGAGTCAGCGAACTCGAAACTTAAAATTCACCCTCTGAAATATATTATATATTTTTTTATTATTACCTTCAACAAACACCACACTAGTACTGCTTCAACAGCCCTCTCAACCGCACCGTGACTGCAGCCATGAATGCAAACCTCAGCACTCAAACCAGAACAGTGGGATTTGAACCGGCCATCTCTGAATCCCAACACCGGTGCTCCAACCACTAGCCCAATCTACCACTCATCCACCCCACAAAATCCTAACCCCTCATCCACCCTCACCCAATGGTTTTAAACCGCCAAAAACCTTTCTGTTTGCCCACAACCACCAATCCTCACCTCCCCTTATCATCCAATCACCCTTCCTCTCCTGTTACTACCCTACCCACACTTCAACATTAACCCTCTCAACTCCGTCGTTCGTACCATTCTATCTTTTCCCTACCCTCACCTCTATTAACTATTTACCTCCCTTCCTTCTGGCTCAGTCAATGTTATTGCCCCAACAGTCTAAACTGTAGGGTCTCCATATTTACAAATGATCTAGAAATCAGAATGACAACTGAGGTTATTAAGGGATTCTTTTACAAAGCTGTGCTAGTGATTCCCATGCAGCAAATGAGAGGAAGCCCATAGGAATTGAATGGACTTCCTCTCATTTGCCGCACCGAGAATCAATAGCGCAGCTTTGTAAAAGAGGACCTCAATTTCCAGATTACACAAAACTATTCAAAGTTGTTGCTGTTTTAACAACTTTAACAACATCGGCAGATGTGTAAAATTGCAGGAAGACCTTAGGAAATTGGAAGACTGAACATCCAAATGGCAGATGAAATTTAATGTGGACAACTACAAAGTGATGCGCATTGGGAAGAATAATCAATCATAGTTACCTGATACTGGGGTCCACCATAGGAGTTAGCACTCTAGAATAAAATCTAAGTGTCATTGTACACAATGCACTGAAATCTTCTGCCCAGTGTGAGCTGGCAGCCAAAAAAAAAAAACGGGATGCTAGGAATTATTAGGAAAAGGATGGTAAATAAGACCAAAAGTACTTTAATGTCTCTCTATTACTCCACGGTGTGACCTCACCTTGAGTATTGCATTCAATTCTGGTCAATGTATCTCACAAAAGATATAGTGGAATTAGAAAAGGTTCAAAGAAGAGCAACCAAAGAGGGGCATTTTTGAAAGGGACGTCCAAGTTTTGATGAGGACGTCCTCGCAAAATGTCCCCATCCAGGGGCGGGGAAACCCGTGTTTCGAAACAAGATGGACGTCCATCTTTTGTTTTGATAATACGGTCAGGGATGCCCAAATCCTGAAATTTGGTCGTCCTTAGAGATGGTCATCCCTAGGTCTTTCCCAGTATGACAATACTTATGTACCCCTCCCCAACCCTTCACATCCTTCCCCCAGAATGTATGTCTATCCCTTAGGGTTTAGTGGGGTAGAAGTTATGCCTGGTTTATTAATAAAATAATTCTACAATAATGCCTGGTTGAGTTCTGAAATATTAACCCAAGAAAATATATCATGATATTGGAGATGGGTGGATGTGGTCCCACTTTACAAAAGTGGAGATAAGGAAGGATTGGAAAATTACAGGCCAGTAAAGCTCACTTCAGTGGTAGGAAAAATAATGGAGATGCTGCTGAAGGAATGGATAGTGATCTTCCTGGAATCCAATGGTTGAAGGATCTAAGACAATGTGGTTTTATCAAAGAAAAATCCTGCCAAATGAATGATTTTTTTTTTTGTTACATTTGTACCCCACGCTTTCCCACTCATGGCAGGCTCAATGCGGCTTACATGGGGCAATGAAGGGTTAAGTGACTTGCCCAGAGTCACAAGGAGCTGCCTGTGCATGAAGTGGGAATTGAACTCAGTTCCTCAGGACCAAAGTCCACCACCCTAACCACTAGGCCACTCCTCCACTGATTGATTTGTCTGGGTGACCAAAGAACTGCTTAATGGATATTTCTAGATTCAATGAAGTCTACTTGCATTTCAGCAAAGCCTTTGATCCTCAGAGGAGGCGTATGAGTAAGTTGAGTGGGATGAAGTTAGGACCAAAGTATGAACTGGATTGGAAACTGGTGGTGGTAAATGGATTCATTGCATACCCTGTAGTCCTAGTCTTTTTGGAAAGGGTAAACAAACGATTCACATCTACCTGTTCCATTCCACTCATTATTTTTAGACCTCTACATATCTCCCTCAACCATCTTTTCTATAAGCTGAAGAGCCCTAGAGGGGCATAATCAAAAGTGATGCCCAAGTTTTGCTGAGGATGTCCTCGCAAAACGTCCCAGTGGAGGGGTGGGGAAACCCGTATTATCAAAATAAGATGAATTCCCATATTTTGTTTCGATAATACGGTCGGGGATGCCCAAATCTTGAAATTTAGGTTGTCCTTAGTGATGGTCGTCCCTAGACTTGGTCGTTTCTGATTTTCGGTGATAATGGAAACTAAGGACGCCCATCTCAGAAAGAACCAAATCCAAGCCCTTTGGTTGTGGGATGAGCTAGCATTCATAGTGCCATGGTCCCCCTGACATGCCAGGACACCAACCGGGCACCCTATGGGGCACTGCAGTGGACTTCATAAAATGCTCCCACGTACATAGCTCCCTTACCTTGTGTGCTGAGCCCCCCAAAACCCACTCCTCTCAACTGTACACCACTACCATAGCCCTTACAGGTGAAGGGGGGCACCTACATGTGGGTACAGTGGGTTTCTGGTTGGTTTTGGAGGGCTTACATTTACCACCACAAGTGTAACAGGTAGGGGTGGATGGGCCTGGGTCCACTTGCCTGAAGTGCATGCACCCACTAAAACTGCTCCAGGGACCTGCATACTGCTGTGATGGAGCTGAGTATGACATTTGAGGCTGGCATAGAGACTGGCACAAAATATTTTTAAAGATTTTTTTTTAGGGTGGGAGGGGGTTAGTGACCACTGGGAGAGTAAGGGGAGGTCATCCCTGATTCCCTCCGGTGGTCATCTGGTCAGTTAAGGCACTTTTTTGTACCTTGGTCGTAAGAAAAACAGGACCAGGTAAAGTCTTCCAAATGCTCATCAGGGATGCCCTTTTTTTACCATTATGGGTCGACACCCATGCGTTAGGCACACCCCAGTCCCGTCTTCGCTACGCCTCCGACACGCCCCCGGGAACTTTGGTCATCTCTGCAACGGAAAGCAGTTGGGGACGCCCAAAATCGGCTTTCCATTATACCGATTTGGACGACCCTGTGAGAAGGACAGGGTCGTCCGATTTGTGTCGAAAGCTGGGCATCCTTCTCTTTCGAAAATAAGCCTGCTAGTCACTTTAGCCTTTCCTCATAGTCATCTGCCATTTAGATGCTCAGTCTCGTAAGGTCCTCTTGTAATTTTTCACAATCCTCTTGTGATTTAACAACTTAGAATAACTTTGTGTCATCAGCAAATTTAATTACCTCACTAGTTACTCCCATCTCTAGATCATTTGTAAATATGTTAAAAAGCAGCGGTCCCAGCATCGTCCCCTGGGGAACCCCACTATCTACCCTTCTCCTTTGAGAATACTGACCATTTAACCCTACTGTTTGTTTTATTTATTTTTTATATTTCAATGGTTTTTATTGATGACAAAACAAAAAGAACAATTCTACCGAAACATGGCAGTCAATACAATCTTACAAAACCTAGTGGGAGAACACTTCATAAATACTGCAATACTTACAGTCATCAACTTTTTATAGAATCCTAACTCCCTCCCTCCCCCCACCCGTTGCCCATGCTTGACAGTTGTATTAAAGTTTAACCCTATAATTTTACCATAAACCTGTTTATGTTAACTATTATAAAACCATATACATAAGTACATAAGTAATGCCACACTGGGAAAAGACCAAGGGTCCATCGAGCCCAGCATCCTGTCCACGACAGCAGCCAATCCAGGCCAAGGGCACCTGGCAAGCTTCCCAAACGTACAAACATTCTATGCATGTTATTCCTGGAATTTTGGAGTTTTCCAAGTCCGTTTAGTAGCGGTTTATGGACTTGTCCTTTAGGAAACCGTCCAACCCCTTTTTAAACTCTGCTAAGCTAACCGCCTTCACCACTTTCTCCGGCAACGAATTTCAGAGTTTAATTACACGTTGGGTGAAGAAAAAATTTCTCCGATTTGTTTTAAATTTACTACACTGTAGTTTCATCGCATGCCCCCTAGTCCTAGTATTTTTGGAAAGCGTGAACAGACGCTTCACATCCACCTGTTCCACTCCACTCATTATTTATATACCTCTATCATGTCTCCCCTCAGCCGTCTCTTCTCCAAGCTGTATAGCCCTAGCCTCCTTAGTCTTTCTTCATAAGGAAGTCGTCCCATCCCCGCTATCATTTTAGTCGCCCTTCGCTGCACCTTTTCCAATTCTACTATATCTTTCTTGAGATGCGGCGACCAGAATTGAACACAATACTCAAGGTGCGGTCGCACATGGAGCGATACAACGGCATTATAACATCCTCACACCTGTTTTCCATACCTTTCCTAATAATACCCAACATTCTATTCGCTTTCCTAGTCGCAGCAGCACACTGAGCAGAAGGTTTCAGCGTATTATCGACGACGACACCCAGATCCCTTTCTTGGTCCGTAACTCCTAACATGGAACCTTGCATGACATAGCTATAATTCGGGTTCTTTTTTCCCACATGCATCACCTTGCACTTGCTCACATTAAACGTCACCTGCCATTTAGCCACCCAGTCTCCCAGTCTCGTAAGGTCCTCTTGTAATTGTTCACAATCCTGTCGCGATTTAACAACTTTGAATAACTTTGTGTCATCAGCAAATGTAATTACCTCGCTAGTTACTCCCATCTCTAAATCCAGGAGTGTTCACTTACCCTCCCTCCTTATAATAAAATCTCTTATCTCCCCTTCCACAACCCACAGGGTCTGAACTCTTATAACCCCATGAGCCCATAGCCAAAGATACTGGGAAAGGTTCAATCAAGCATTGTAATTATTACTCTATTAGCATTACCCCAAATCTAATATGTTCCTTCCCCTCTCTCCCTAACCGTCCTTTGTCTTCCCTCTTAACCTGGAATCTGTTTTATTTATTTATTTATTACACTTGTATCCCACATTTTCTCACCTATTTGCAGGCTCAATGTGGTTTACAGAGACCTGTTATGGCGTCGCCATGCCAGTGTAAGAGTACAGTTGTTGTTACAAAGAAGTCAAGGAGAGACAAGAAGATTTAATCAAGCCGTTATAGAGAAATACATTCTGAATAAAGGTAGATAGGTTATGTTGGTTATGTGTTTTCGTGGTAGGCTTTGTTAAAGAGATAGGTCTTCAGAGATTTGCGGAAGTTAGTTAATTCGTTAATCGTTTTCAAGTGAGTTGGAAGTGCATTCCACAGCTGTGTACTCATATAGGAGAAGCTGGTCGCGTGTGTTAGTTTATATTTTACTCCTTTGCAGCTGGGGAAGTGGAGGTTGAGAAAGGTGTGGGAAGATCTTTAAGCATTTCTGGGTGGCAGGTCCACGAGGTCTAGCATGTAGGTTGGAGCATCTCCGTAAATGATTTTATGGGCAGTCGTGCAGATCTTGAACGCGATATGTTCTTTAAGTGGGAGCCAGTGTAGTTTCTTAGGGATTTCGCACTTTCATATTTTGTTTTACCAAAAATGAGTCTGGCAGCGGTGTTATGGGCTGTTTGAAGTTTCTTGATGGTTTGTTCTTTACAGCCAGCGTAAAGTGTATTGCAATAGTCCAGGTGACTTAGAACCATTGACTGAACCAAGTTCTGAAAAATGGCTCTTGGAAAGAAAGGTTTTACTCTTTTGAGTTTCTACATGGAGTGGAACATTTTCTTAGTTGTATTCTTCACTTGATTTTCAAGTGTAAGATTTCGGACAATGGTGACTCCCAGAATTTTCAAATTGTTTGCGACGGGGAGGGAGAGGTTTGGGGTGGTTATGGTGGTGAAGTTGTTTGTATTATGTTGTTTTTAATCCACAATAGGACACTACCTCCTATCCTATGACTTTCCAATTTCCTCTGGAGTCTTTCATGAGGTATTTTGGCAAATGCCTTTGAAAATCCAAATACACAATATCGTCCGGCTCACCATTAACCACATGTTTGTTCACCCCTTCAAAGAAATATAATAGATTGAAGAGGCAAGATTTCTCTTCACTAAATTCATGTTAACTTTCCAGCTTATAAATGTATTAAGTTATGTCCAATAAAAAAGGTATCATCTTATTTTCTTTTCCATGTTTTATTTTGTTTGATTTCTATTGATAACCTGAACAGCTTATAATCGAAAGTAATCGCCGGCTATTTCCCGACACAAATCGGGATATGCCTGGCGATTTCGCAAAAGCGGCGAAAAGCGTATAATCGAAAGCTACATTTCTGATAGCTTTGAAGGGGGCGTGTCGCCAGCGAAGCGAAGGCGGGACATGGGTGGGCATGGGCGTGGCTACCAGATGGCCGGCTTTCGCCGATAATGGAAAAATAAAACCCGGCGATAAGCAGTATTTCGCCGGGTTTACTTGGGCCATTTTTTTTCACGACCAAGCCTCAAAAAGGTGCCCCAACTGACCAGATGACCACCGGAGGGAATGGGGGATGACCTCCCCGTACTCCCCCAGTGGTCGCCAACCCCCTCCCACACTAAAAATATTACAATACAAACCTTTTTTGCCAGCCTGTATGCCAACCTCAAATGTCATACCCAGCACCCTGACAGCAGTATGCAGGTCCCTGGAACAGTTGTTGTTGGGTGCAGTGGACTGCAGAAAGGCACAGCCAGGCCCCTCCCCCCCCCCCCCCCCTACCTGTTCCACTTGTGGTGGGTAATGGTGACCCCTCCCAAACCCCCCAAAACCCATTGTACCCACATGTAGGTCCCCCCCTTCAGCCCTTAGGGCTAGGGTAATGGTGTACACTTGTGGGCAGTGGGTTTTGGGGGGGATTTGGGGGACTCAGCACACAAGGGAAGGGTGCTATGTACCTGGAAGCTAAATTGGTTGTTTATAAAAGATGTTTTAAGTGCCCCCTAGGGTGCTCGGTTGGTGTCCTGGCATGTGAGGGGACCAGTGCACTACAAATGCTGGCTCCTCTCACGGCCAAATGCCTTGGATTTCGCCGGGTTTGAGTTCGCCGCCATTTTTTTCCATTATCGCGGAGAAACAAAACCGGCGATCTCAAACCCGGCGAAATCCAAGGCATTTCGCCGGGCTACACCGTATTATCGAAAAAAAATGGCCGGCCATCTTTTTTGAAAATACGGTTCCAGCCAGCTGATGCGCCGCCGCTAAAATAGATCGCCGGTGACGTTCGATTATTCCCCTCTTTGTCTCAATAATCCATGCTTTTGAATATGCTCTGTAATTTTTTTTCTTTACAATAGTCTCTACCATTTTGCCCAGCATTGACATCAGGGTCACAGGTCTATAATTTCCCAGATCTTCCCTGGAACCTTTTTAAAAAATTGGCGTTACATTGGCCACCCTCCAATCTTCCGGTACCACTCTCGATTTTAAAGATAAATTAGAGAGATGTGGTAGCAGTGTTAGTCCACTTCTTAAGGCAGTCAATAGAAATAGAATAAAATAAAACATAGAAAAGAAAATAAGATGAATCGGTTCCAAGATGGAGCTTTGACCACACGCACCTGAATTTGCTCTGAGAGGAAGGTGCAGGTTTTTGCTTCTTTTGCGGCCTTCGACCCGTCGATTATGATGGGGAAGCGGAGGGGAAAGCTGAAGGAGGTCCCCTCAACTCCTGGAACCTTTTCGTCGATGAAACAAACAACGCTGCAGTTTCCAAAGATGCAAACAGGACCTTCGAGTACTTCAACTCCTTCTGCAGCTATCGACGCGCAGGCGTCAATGGAGAACGGAGACGGGGTTTCTTTGAGCCCCGTGGAATGCACGGCACCACAACAGTGGCGTACTACCTAGTTGACACCCGGGCCGGTCATTTTTTAACACCCCCCCCCCCAAATCCAGTACTAGGCATGCCGAGAATACAAAACACTCAGGACCTATAGAGCAATTCTACCATACCATAAGCAGTAATTTCTACAAGTCACACAAGGAAAAGGAAAGCATCTTAAACACTACAGTGAGCACTAGAACATCAATTCACCTATTGTAAAACGAAACCAGACAGAATAGTACAGATCGTCGATCCTGCACAGTCAATGCCAATTGAAAGCCATGTCTTTTTCACAAACACAGATACACCCTAATCCACTATAGAATAAGTAATCATAAACTTTCTATTTAGACAAAAATTAAACTGAACCCCCAATGCCAGACTCTGCATACAATGCAACACCACAGAAACAGAAACTGTCCCCTAGTACTGTGCAAAATATAAAGACAGCAGATGTAAATTTGAAAAAAACTAACAAGTACCAATCACCACTTTACAAATTAACAAATAGAAATAAAACAAATATAGAAAGTAAAATAATACCATTTTATTGGACTAATACATTTAGCTTTCAGAGGCCAAAACCTCCGTCCTCGGGTCAGTACAGTATAGTGCGGTTACAGTATCCTATCCTGACCTGAGGAAGGGGGTTTTGTTCTCCGAAAGTTAGTCAAAATGTATTAAAATTAGTCCAATAAAAAGATTACCTTATTTACATGTTCTATTATAAACATTTAACACATCTACAATACTTTATCCTAAAGCAAAAAAAAAATATATATATTTTATTTACAGTTTGTTGTCTCTGGTTTCTTCTTTCCTCATCTTCTTTTCACCGTCTTCCTTCATCCAGCATCTG